>NC_041216.1:26316636-26318624 GCF_002837175.3 Physeter macrocephalus
AGCTGCATGAGCTGTTTATATATTTTGGAGATTAATCCTTTGTCCATTGATTCATTTGCAAATATTTTCTCCCATTTTGAGGGTTATCTTTTCCTCTTGTTTATGGTTTCCTTTGCTGTGCAAAAGCTTTTAAGTTTCATGAGGTCCCATTTGTTTATTTTTGGTTTTATTTCTATTACTCTAGGAGGTGGGTAAAAAAAGATCTTGCTGTGATTTATGTCAAAGAGTGTTCTTCCTATGTTTTCCTCTAAGAGTTTTATAGTGTCCAGTCTTACATTTAGATCTCTAATCGATTTTGTGTTTATTTTTCTGTATGGTGTTATGGAGTGTTCTACTTTACTTCTTTTACATGTAGGTGTCCAGTTTTCCCAGCACCACTTATTGAAGAGACTGCCTTTTCTCCATTGTATATCCTTGCCTCCTTTGTCCTAGATTAGTTGATCATAGGTGCATGGATTTACCTCTGGGCTTTCTATCCTGTTCCATTGATCTATGTTTCTGTTTTTGTGCCAGTACCATATTGTCTTGATTACTGTAACTTTGTAGTATAGTCTGAAGTCAGGGAGTCTGATTGCTCCAGCTCCATTTTTTTCCCTCAAGACCGCTTTGGCTACTAGGGGTCTTTTGTGTCTCCATACAAATTTTAAGATGTTTTGTTCTAGTTCCATAAAAAATGCCATTGGTAATTTGATAGGGATTGCACTGAATCTGTAGATTGCTTTGGGTAGTAGAGTCATTTTCACAATAATATTGATTCTTCCAATCCAAGAACATGGTATATCTCTCCATCTGTTGGCATCATCTTTAATTTCTTTCATCAGTATCTTATAGTTTTCTGCATACAGGTCTTTTTTCTCCCTAGGTAGGTTTATTCTTGGTAGTTTATTCTTTTTGTTGCCTTGGTAAAAGGGAGTGTTTTCTTAATTTCTCTTTCAGATTTTTCATCATTAGTATATAGGAATGCAAGAGATTTCTGTGCATTAATTTTGTATCCTGCAACTTTACAGAATTCATTGATTAGCTCTAGTAGTTATCTGGTGGCATTTTTAGGATTCTCTATGTATAGTATCATGTCATCTGCAAAGTGACAGTGTTGCTTCTTCATTTCCAATTTGTATTCCTTTTATTTCTTTTTCTTCTCTGATTGCCGTGGCTAGGACTTCCAAAACTATGTTGAATAATAGTGGTGAAAGTGGACATCCTTGTCTTGTTCCTGATCTTAGAGGAAATGCTTTCAGTTTTTCACCATTGAGAATGATGTTTGCTGTGGGTTTGTCGTATATGGCCTTTATTATGTTGAGGTAGGTTGCCTCTATGCCCACTTTCTGGTGAGTTTTTATCATAAATGGGGGTTGAATTTTGTCAAAAGCTTTTTCTGCATCTATTGAGATGATCATATGGTTTTTATTCTTCCATTTGTTAATATGGTGTATCACATTTATTGATTTGCATATATTAAAGAATCCTTGCATCCCTGGGATAAATCCCACTTGATCATGGTGTATGATCCTTTTAATGTGTTGTTGGATTCTGTTTGCTAGTATTTTGTTGAGGATTTTTGCATCTATATTCATTAGTGATATTGGTCTGTAATTTTCTTTTTTTGTGATATCTTTGTCTGGTTTTGGTATCAGGGTGATGGTGGCCTCATAGAATGAGTTTGGGAGTGTTCCTCCTCTGCAATTTTTTTGGAAGAGTTTGAGAAGGATGGGTGTTAACTCTTCTCTAAATGTGTGATAGAATTCACCTGTGAAGCCCTCTGGTCCTGGACTTTTGTTTGTTGGAAGATTTTAATCACAGTTTCAATTTCATTCCTTGTGATTGGTCTGTTCATATTTTCTATTTCTTGCTGGTTCAGTCTTGGAAGGTTATACGTTTCTAAGAATTTGTCCATTTCTTCCAGGTTGTCCATTTTATTGGCATAGAGTTGCTTGTAGTAGTCTCTTTGGATGCTTTGTATTTCTGCAGTGTCTCTTGTAACTTCTCCT
>NC_041216.1:26319772-26320388 GCF_002837175.3 Physeter macrocephalus
TTAGCAGTTGCCTTATGTATTGAGGTGCTCCTATGTTGGGTGCATATATATGTATAATTGTTATATCTTCTTCCTGGATTGATCCCTTGATCATTATGTAGTGTCCTTCCTTGTCTCTTGTAAGATTCTTTATTTTAAAGTCTATTTTATCTGATATGAGTGTTGCTACTCCAGCTTTCTTTGGATTTCCATTTGCATGGAATATCTTTTTCCATCCCCTCACTTTCAGTCTGTATGTGTCCCTAGGTCTGAAATGGGTCTCTTGTAGACAGCATATGGATCTTTCTTGATTTTGTATCCATTCAACAAGCCTGTGTCTTTTAGTTGGAGCATTTAATACATTCACATTTAAGGTAATTATCAATATGTATGTTCCTATGACCATTTTCTTAATTGTTTTAGTTTTGTTTTTGTAGGTCCTATTCTTCTTTTGTGTTTCCCACTTAGAGAAGTTCCTTTAGCATTTGTTGTAGAGCTGGTTTGGTCGTGCTGAATTCTCTTAGCTTTTGCTTATCTGTAAAGCTTTTGATTTCTCCATGAAATCTGAATGAGATCCTTGCCGGGTAGAGTAATCTTGGTTGTAGGTTCTTCCCTTTCATCACTTTAAGTATATCAT
>NC_041216.1:26320932-26321548 GCF_002837175.3 Physeter macrocephalus
CTTCCTTTTCATCACTTTAAGTATATCGTGCCACTCCCTTCTGACTTGTAGAGTTTCTGCTGAGAAATCAGCTGTTAACCTTATGAGGGTTCCCTTGTATGTTATTTTTCGTTTTTCCCTTGCTGCTTTCAATAATTTTTCTTTGTCTTTAATTTTTGCCAATTTGATTCCTATGTGTCTCGGCGTGTTTCTCCTTGGGTTTATCATGTATGGGACTCGCTGCGCTTCCTGGACTTGGGTGGCTATTTCCTTTCCCATGTTAGGGAAATTTTCGACTATAATCTCTTGAAATATTTTCTTGGGTCCTTTCTCTCTCTCTTCTCCTTCTGGGACCCCTATAATGCAAATGTTGTTGCGTTTAATGTTGTCCCAGAGGTCTCTTAGGCTGCCTTCATTTCTTTTCATTCTGTTTTCTTTATTCTGTTCTGTGGCAATGAATTCCACCATTCTGTCTTCCAGGTCCCTTATCCATTTTTCTGCCTCAGTTATTCTGCTATTGATTCCTTCTAGTGTAGTTTTCATTTCAGTTATTGTATTGCTCATCTCTGTTTGTTTGTTCTTTAATTCTTCTAGGTCTTTGTTAAACATTTCTTGCATCTTCTCGATCTTTGCCTCC
>NC_041216.1:26322020-26323795 GCF_002837175.3 Physeter macrocephalus
CTGGAAGGTTGCCTATCTCCATTTCATTTAGTTTTTTTTCTGGGGTTTTATCTTGTTCCTTCATCTGGTACATAGCCCTTTGCCTTTTCATCTTGTCTATCTTTCTGTGAATGTGGTTTTCATTCCACAGGCTGCAGGACTGTAGTTCTTCTTGCTTCTGCTGTCTGCCCTCTGGTGGATGAGGCTATCTAAGAGGCTTTTGTAAGTTTCCTGATGGGAAGGACTGATGGTGGGTAGAGCTGACTGCTGCTCTGGTGGGCAGAGCTCAGTAAAACTTTAATCCGCTTGACTGCTGATGGGTGGTGCTGGGTTCTCTCCCTGTTGGTTGTTTGGCCTGAGGCAACCCAACACTGGACCCTACCTGGGCTCTTTGGTGGGGCTAATGACAGGATCTGGGAGGGCTCACGCCAAGGAGTACTTCCCAGAACTTCTGCTGCCCGTGTCCTTGTCCCCATGGTGAGCCACAGCCACCCCCTGCCTCTGCAGGAGACCCTCCAACACTAGCAGGTAGGTCTGGTTCAGTCTCCTATGGGGTCACTGCTCCTTCCCTGGGTCCCAATGTGCACACTACTTTGTGTGTGCTCTCCAAGAGTGGAGTCTCTGTTTCCCCCAGTCCTGTCAAAGTCCTTCAATCAAATCCCACAGGCTTCAAAGTCTGATTCTCTAGAAATTCCTCCTCCCATTGCCAGACCCCCAAGTTGGGAACCTGACGTGGGGCTCTGAGCCTTCACTCCAGTGTGTGGACTTCTGTGGTATAAGTGTTCTCCAGTCTGTGAGTCACCCACCCAGCAGTTATGGGATTTGATTTAACTGTGATTGCACCGCTCCTACCATCTCATTGTGGCTTCCCCTTTGTCTTTGGATGTGGGGCATCCTTTTTGATGAGTTCCAGTGTCTTCCTGTCGATGATTGTCCAGCAACTATTTATGATTCTTGTGTTCTGGCAAGAGGGAGAGAGAGCACGTCCTTCTACTCCGCCATCTTGGTTCCGAATCTTGAGACTTTTTGTCTTTCTCATATAAGAACTTCACATTATAAATTTCCTTCTCAGTACTGAATTAGCTGTGTCCACACATTTTGATATGTTGTTTTTTTCATTTTCATTCAGTTTGGTGTATTTTTTGTTTTTCTCTTGATTATTTAAAAGTGTGTTTTTCAGTGTCCAAGTTTTTGGTGATTTCCTTGTTTTCTTTCTGCTGTTGATGTCTATTTTAATTCCACTATAAGAAGAGGACAAACTCTGTATGATTTCTTTTAAATTTGCTGAGGTTTGGTTCATGGTCCAGGTTATGGTCTATCTTGGTCTATGTTCTATAGACACTTGAAAAGATGGGTGGAGTGTTCTGTAAATATTGATTTGATCCTGTTGATTGATGATGTTGTTGAGTTCTTCTATATCCTTGCTGATTTTCTGTCAAGTTTTTCTATCAACTCTTGGGAGAGGGCCATTTAATTCTTCAAATATAATTCTGGATTTGTATATTTCTCATTTCAGTTTTGTCAGTTTTGTTTCACCTATTTTGTAGCTCTTGTTGTATACATATTTAGTATATGTTGCTTGTTGTATACATATTTAGTACTGCTATGCCTTCTTGGTGAATTAACTCTTGTAATTATGTAAGATCCCTCTCTATGTCTGCTTGTTTTCTTTGCTCTGAAGTCTACTTTATCTGATAGTAATACAGCCACTCCTGCTTTTTTTTTTTTTTTTTTTTGTGGTACGCAGCCCTCTCACCGTTGTGGCCTCTCCCGTTGCGGCGCACAGGCCCCCGATG
>NC_041216.1:26323884-26337271 GCF_002837175.3 Physeter macrocephalus
GTTTCCTTTGCCCAGAAGTCTACTTTATCTGATAGTAATACAGCCACTCCTGCTTTTTTTTTTTTTTTTTTTTTGTGGTACGCAGACCTCTCACCGTTGTGGCCTCTCCCGTTGCGGAGCACAGGCTCCAGATGCACAGGCTCAGCAGCCATGGCTCACGGGCCTAGCCACTCCGCGGCATGTGGGATCTTCCCAGACTGGGGCACGAACCCGTGTCCCCTGCATCGGCAGGCGGACTCTCAACCACTGCGCCACCAGGGAAGCCCACCACTCCTGCTTTTTAAAAATTAATAATATACACGGTATATCTTTTTATGTCCTTTTACTTTCAACCTTCCCACATTTTTATATTTGAAGTGAATTTCTTATAGACTACATACAATGGTCACACTACTAATTTCTATCTTTTGATTGGTACATTTAAACAATGTACATTTATTGTAATTATTTATATGTTAGGGCTCAAAATGTTATTTTATTTTTTGTTTTCTGTTTGCTTTCTCTGGCTTTCATTTCTCTGTTTTCTTTTTCTGCATTCCTGTGGATTACTTGAACATTTTTTAGAATTCCATTTTGATTTATCTTTATATTTTTTGAGTGTATCTCTGTATAGCTCTTGTGTGGTTGCTCTAAGTATTATACATATTTATATAGTCTACATCAACATTTTAACAGTTTGAAAAAAGTATAGACATCTTACCTCCCTTTACATCCTTTTAACCTCTTCCAGTTTATAATATACTTGCCTAAAATATTTCTGCCACATGCTTTGAGAACCATCTTAGTGTTATAATTTTTGCTTCAACCATCAAACATAATTTAGAAAACTCAAGAGAAAGAAAGTTTATTTTATTTACCCATGTATTTGCTCATTCTGTTGTTTTTTCTTCCTTCCTCATGTTGCAATATACCTTTTTTTAATCATCTCTCTTCTGTTTAGAGAATTTTCTTGAGCCATTCTTTTAGGGTAGGTTTTCTTTTGTCTGAAAATTTCTTGATTTCCCCTTCACTCCTGAAAGATATTTTCACTGGATATAGAATTGGGCTTGAGAGTTCTTTTCTTTCAGCACTTGAAAAATGTTGTGCTACTTCTTCTGGCCTGCCTGGTTTCTGGTAAGAAATTCACTGTCATTCAATGTGTTTTTCCCGTATAAGTGATGTGTTGCTTCTCGCTGGCTGCTTTCAAGATTTCTTTCTTTCTTTCTTTCTTTCTTTCTTTCTTTCTTTCTTTCTTTCTTTCTTTCTTCCTTTCTTTCTTTTTTTTCTTTTTTTTCTTTTTCATTTTCCAAACTTAAACTACAAAGTATCTTGGTGTGGATTTCTTTGGATTATCCTGTTTAGCATTCACTTAGCTTCCTGAATCTGTAAATTTATGTCTTTTTCCAGATTTGGGAAATTTTTGACCATTATTCCTTCAAATACTTTTTCAGCCCTACTCTTTTTCTCTTCTTCTTCAAGGACTCCAATGACATGATATTAAGTTTTTTGGCTATAGCCCCACATGTCTCTGAGGCTCTGTTCATTTTTTTCCCAGTCTTTTCTCTCTGTTGCTCAGTTTGGGTAATGATTCTTTCCTTTGTCTTCTCCATTCTTGTGCTGAGCCCATTCACTGATATTTTAAATTTTGGTTATTGTAATTTTTCAGTTCTAAAATTGTCACCTGGTTCTTTTTTTAAATTTTCTTTTCTTTTCTTTTTTTCCATTTGTTTCAAATGTGTTCCCAATTGCTTGTTGAAGCTTGTTTTTTTTTTTTTGTTTTTTTTTTACCATGCCACGCAGCTTGTGGGATCTTAGTTCCCCCAACCAGGGATTGAACTTGGGCCCTCGGCAGTGAAACCGCTGAGTCCTAGCCACTGGACCATCAGGGAATTCCTTGAGGCGTCTTTATGATGGCTGCTTTAACATCCTTGCCAGATAACTCTAACATCTATATCACCTAGATGCTAGCATCTGTTGCCTTTTCTTATTCAAGTTGAGATCTTCCTGGTTCTTAGAATGACAAGTGATTTTTTAAAAAATTGAAACCTAGACATTGGCTATGATGTTATCAGACTTTGGATATAATTGAAAGCTGGTGTTTATTCAGGGTTCCTCTAATATCACTCTGGCAGAGGAAGGAGGATGCTGCCAGGTGGAGGTGGAAGTCCAGGTTCTATACTAGACCTCCTGTGGGTGGTAGATCCTTGTTATTGCTCCCCACTAAGCCCCCACTGATACTACCCTGTCTGGGATGAGGAAAGATACTTTGTTCCTGCTCCCCACATGGTTTCCACTGACACTGAATGGGTGGGGGGTGGGGGTGGCCTTGTTACTGTTGAGTGGTGGTGAAGTCCTAGCTCTCCACTCGGACTCTTCTGATGCTGCCCCAATGAGAGTGGGGCAGTGAGCCTTGATAGAGCTTGGCAAGGGTGTAAGTCTATGCTCTCTACTGGGTGTTTAGTGGTGTGCTTGGGTGTGGGGTCATGGTTTTTGTTTGTTTGTTTGTTTGCTAGAGTAGAGCTGTGATTATCTAAAAGCTTTTAGTCTTGTTACTCTGCCCTTTTCCTGGTTTCATAGCTAGAGAGATCAGACTTTTCTTGGGGCATTTTTTTTTATTAGCCTACTTCTCCAGTTCCCAGTCTGGGACATATGAAACAGAGAGAA
This sequence comes from Physeter macrocephalus, assembly GCF_002837175.3. Lineage (NCBI taxonomy): Eukaryota > Metazoa > Chordata > Mammalia > Artiodactyla > Physeteridae > Physeter > Physeter macrocephalus. The sequence goes on from NC_041216.1 coordinate 26,326,528, forward strand.
TACTCAGGGAACTCAAGGCCGTATTGTTCCTTGGTTCCAAGCTCCTTAACTGGTCTGCTTTCTTGCCACCTTTCAGATTCCTCTTATGTTTGTTATATATAAAACGTCCAGCCTTTTCAGCAATACTTGGCAGGAAGAATAGGGAAAAGTATGACTACTGTATCTTTCCAGAAGCAGATTTCCATTTAAAAATTCATCTTTGATGCTATTTCAAAGGAAAAGAACGTCTCTTTGGTATTCCTGGATGTCTTGCCAGTTTTTCATAAGTTCTTGGAGATAGTGTGCTTGTTGGGTTTTGGTTATTTTTTATTTTTAATAGTAAAAAGCATTTAAAATTGGGGTAGGACCTTTTGCTTTGACAGACTATAAAAATAATTTATATTTACTGGTGGGCTTGGGTGTGGGGACATAGTTATATATGTGTGTATGTGTATATATATATATGTGTATAATTTAATATATATTTTAGGATTGAAAGTTGCTCGGCAATAACACAAATACTATACACTACCATGTAAATGAAAACCTGGAAACTAGTGCATAAATCAGTTCTTTACTTACTAATTGATGGAAGCAGTGGGAGTAACTTTAACATCTTGATGCCGTAAGCATTTCATTCAAAAGAAACCATCTAATGTGTAATCTAAGTAACCCTCAAGACTAAAACATGTGCTGCTAAATTGAAACTACAGTTACGTTTGGCACATGACTAATTTTATGCTATAATGATGCATGCTCAAGACTGTTTTTAGCCTTTGTAGACAATAAAGAAACTAGTTTTTTTCAGGACCAATAAAAAAGTATTTGGTAAAAGGAAAAAAAATCTTAAATAATCCTGAAAAAAAGTTTATACTTGCTATTACCTCTCTTGCTGATGAGTTGGTTCAAACTAAAGTTGAAAATGTTTGCTGCTGAGAGATGTTCTGCAAATGGGATTTAAGGAAAATGAATGTTAAATGATTCAAACAGACAACAGAAGATAACTCTCTTTTAAATTACTTTTTAGCATTAATGAGACCAGTACAAACAGCCCAAGAGGAAGATGCCTGCAGTTGCCGGTTTCCAGAAGAAGAGGAAGGAGAGTGTGAACTGTAAGAAGAAATCCAAAGACATGTTGGAACTCTCTTGAGAAGAATCACAGGAGAAATATGAGGGATCCCACTACTGTACCTTTCAAATTTAAAAGCTCCATACTGGATAATACCAAGGGTTACCCTAAAAGTTTTTTTTCTAAATGCTAATGACTTGGCCTTTCAAGATGTACCACTTTTAACAGAACAGAAAAATGGGACAGAAATGTTGGTAAAAGTGACATTTTCTAGATACTGCTTAAGAGGTTTGGGCTAGTTTTCTTGAAATCCAAAGAGAATTATATTTTAAATTTAATCATGTAGGCCAATGGTGCAGCTAAAATTATAATCAAAATAAATTCTATTTTTTTTTGGTGCTAATATGACATATGGCAATAAGCCATAAGATGCAGGCACTATCCCCCATCAAATTTTCCATCAGTTCAATCATTCAACACAAGACATCCTCCATTGTCAGGGGAGAATGAGGACAGTCATCATCATTGCCCAAGTTTGGGGTCAAGAGCAAAAAACTAAAAAAAAACAGACCTTGGGACTTCCCTGGTGGTCCAGTGGTTAAGACACCTCACTCCCAATGCAGGGGGCACAGGTTCGATCCCAGGTCAGGGAAATAAGAGCCTGCATGCTGCACAATGTGGCCAAAAACAAACAAACAAAAGAAGAAAAAGCAGACCTTGAGGAACAGTTTTGGAAAGAGTCAAATGTCCCTGCATGTCCTTGGTCCTCTCCATCTTCCCATCTTCTGCCTTTGTCCTACTCCCCTCTGAGCCACAGCTTACTTTGTATTTTATTCTTAAAAACTTTAACAGTAATATTTGATATATATAAACTAGTAAATGAAACAGGAGTGAAGACCCATGAACACATAGCCCAACCTGAGAGCTAGAGCAGGAGTTGCCAAACTCCCATGGGCCAAATCTGAGATGCCATGTGCCTTTGTATAGTTTATGAGCTAAGAATGGTTTTACATGTTTAAATAATTAAAAACAAATCAAAATAAGAATAATACCTCATGACGCATAAAATTATCTGAAACTCAAATTTCAGAGTCCATAAGTAGTTTTCCTGGAGCACACAAGGAACCCTCTGGTGGCCTTTGCATTACAACAGCAGAGTTGAGTAGTTGTGACAGAGACTGTATGGCCCACAAAGCCTAGAATATTTAATAACTGATCCTTTATAGGGTCAAAGTCAGGGTCAGAGCATCCATCTGTGTGCTGCTTCCCTCCCTCATCTCCTGTCTACCTCCCCACCCCAACTCCAGGCAAATTCTCACAGGAATGTTGTCTCTCATTTCCTTGCTTAAAAGAAAATCATGTATCATATAATTATGTACCCCACAACTATTTTACTTAGTTTTGTTTGTTTTTGAGCTTTATGAAAATGGTATTGTGCTGTATGGAGACTTGTGTTTTAATCACTCAGAAGTATATTTGTAAGACTCATTCATGTTATAGTGCATAGCTAGCTAGAATGCATTCATTTTGACTGCTGTACAGCTTTGCAAATATACCATTATTTATCAATCCACTCGGAGCCAAAGGACATTTGGGTTGTTTCCAGGTTTTTTTTTCAATTATGGAAAATATTGCTATGAATGTTCTTTTATATGTTTTCTATTTAGGAGTGTCTCTAGGGAAACTTCCTTAAAGTAGAATTTCTGGATCTTAGGGCGTATGAATGTTCAACTTTATGAGCTAGTCCCATATCAGTAAGGATATGCTAAATTATGCAGAAATGACAAATGAGCCCTCCCCCCAATCTTAACGGATTTACAACCACACAACAGAGGTGCATTTCTGGATGTCATTACATGCCTGTTGAAGGCTGGCTGTGACTCTATCCCATGTTATTTCACTCCGGGATTTAGGTGGAGAGAGTAGCTTCTACTTGGGACATTGACTATCTTGTGGCAAAGGAACACACTCATATGTAGTTGGCTAGATTCTAACTTTAAGAAAAAATTCCTGCAGCCAACCTCGGCAATAATAGGGCAGACAGTATAATCTTCACACAAGGAGGGGCAGCAAATATTTCTGAGCAATAACAAGTCTACTGCAGGGCTGAACTGCTTTTCACCGTGGTTGTTCTAATTTGTGCTCCTGTCAGCAGCGTACAAGCATCCCACTGAGTCCCATCCTTGCCACCCTCAGGTATTTTCAGACTCAATTTGCCAACCTAGTGGGTTTAGGATGGCATCTCACCATGGTCTTATTTTTGCATTCCCGTCACGTTTTTATACATTTTGTGTTTCTTTTTTGAGAAATGCTTGCTCGTGTTTTTTAAACCATTTAAAAAACTTGGTTATTTCTCTTTTTCTTATTGATTCATAAAAGTTCTTTATGTAGTCTAGATAATAATCTTTGGTTACTTATATGTGTTATAAATATTTGTTTGCAATTTGTTTTTTCTCTTTTTAACTGTGTCTCTCTTTGTCTTTGTGGTAATAAGAGGAAACATTCTTAATTTAATATGGCTCAGTTTACAACTCTTTTCTTACATGGTTAACATTTTTTTGGTGTCCTGATTAAAGAAATGCTTCCCTGCCCCAATATCATAAAGATATTTCCTCACATTTCATTCTAAAAATTTTAAGTTTTGTCTTTGTATTTAATTCTAACCTATCAGGAATAATTTTTATGTATGTCGTGAGTAATGATCCAATGTTGACTTTTGTATGTGGATAACCACTAGTCCCAGTACCATTTATTCAATGGTCCCTTTTTTCCCTATGGATCTGCAATACACCTCTGTCATTTATCAAATTTCCATCTATCCACGGGTGGTTTCTAGGCTCTCTATTCTGTTCCATTTGTCACTTTGTCTGTCCGTGTGCCAATACGCACTGTCTTTGTTACAGTAGCTTAATAATAGCTCTTGATACCTGGCAGGACAAGTCTTTAATGTCCTTCAATAAAGTTTCATAAAGTTTCTCCAGAAGTTGTACATCTTTAGTTAGATTTATCTCTAGGTTCATTGTTGTTGCTTTTTAAGCAGTTTTTTTTTTTGTTGTCAGAGTAGAGAGATGTCGTTGATTTGCGTATATTGCTTTATAGCCTGCCTCTTTCCTAAGCTTTCCTTTTATTTTCTAATAGTACGTATGTGGATTCTTTGTGGTTTTCTATATAGACAATCATGGTATTTATCAAAATAATAGTTTCTTCCATTTCTAGTCTTTTGTCATTTATTTCTTTTGCTTGGGGTACTGCTTGACTTATTGTCAGGACCTCCAGTACAATGTGATAGTCTGTTTTTCTTTCTTTCTTTTATTTTTATTTTTTTGCAGTTTGCGGGCCTCTCACTGTTGTGGCCTCTCCCGTTGCGGAGCACAGGCTCCGGACGCGCAGGCTCAGCGGCCATGGCTTACGGGCCTAACCGCTCCGTGGTATGTGGGGTCTTCCCGGACCGGGGCACGAACCCGTGTCCCCTGCATCGGCAGGCGGACTGTCAACCACTGCGCCACCAGGGAAGCCCGATAGTCTGTTTTTTATCTTATTTATAGAGGATACTTTCAGGGTATTTTTTTGGTAAATATACTTCATCAGGTTAAGGAAGTTCCCTTCTATTCCTGGTTAGTGCAGAGGGCTAGTTTTCATTTTGTAATCATGAAAGGGTGTTGAGTTATATAAAATGATTTTTCTGGAAGAAAACAGAAACATTTGATTGCAGATGACTCAGTCAATGGTTCTATCACATTGACTTGGATCTACACTTCAGTCAGATTCCAAGAAAATTACTGCCGGAAAGAAATTTAATGCAATAACGAGTGTAATAATAGGTATTCCTCCCTCCCCCGTAAAGGATGCTTTGGTGTATGATATAATAATGTGTTCAGAAACATTTTTTGTTTTAATTTAAATAGATGAAGTACCTCCACTTGGCTGTTTCTTTACTGTTTTGATAAGAGTTTGTTATTTATATTAAAAGATGAAGGTAATAATTATGGAGGATTTTTTGAAACTTTCTAGCCAATCTCACCAAACACATGAAAAAGTACGAATGGGCATGATTAATTTTCCAGAACAAGAACATTTGAGATTTGACTTGAGCACTTGGATCTTCTCTCAACGGCTCATATGTGGTCTCTGGGTGGAGCCGGTTGATATTTTGGGAGGCTGACCGGGAGGTTTCAGGCAAAAATTCTGTTAACCTGGTATTCTGGTAAGAATAAGAGAACAGTCATTGGTGCTACAATCATTTTAAAATAAGAGGCAAAGCAAAGCTGAGGGCGTTCACCAGTGCTGCTTCAGAACAGAGCTAGGTATAACTTTTTTCTCCCTTTTCCAAACTACAGCGCTAAATTCCAACGTGGCTTTCACTCTCAGCTTTGGACTCTTGATGTTTAATTCTCTGTTGTCCATTATCCACAAACACAAAGGGACCGGTCATGCCCCACAGGCTTGGGTCACCCAGGCTAATTCATTTGTCCCAGATTATAAACACAGAAAATCCACCATTTATTCTGCTTATCTGACAGAGGCTGTGTTTATTACACAGACTGTACCATACTCTTATCATAGTATATTTTGGTATAATGTCTAAATGTTATAAATGAAAAACACAGGAACTTGGGGGTATGAGTCACCTTCCCCCTAAATGACAGTTAACAAAGAATGAAACTCAAGACAGAATTAAATGGTCCCCTTTGAGGATTAATTTAGGAAATCCAATAATTAAGTTTAATAGAAATGCATGGAAATTTCTCTGATCCAAATAAATGAACATATTTAGGGATGTACAAGTTGCAAACAGTTTTCTAAATGCTGCAAAACAAGCTTCGGTTACTTCTGAAGCAAATTTGGATTTTCTTCTTTGGTGGAAGGTATCACTCTGATGGAAACTTTTGATATGAGGGGCATATGGTGGCTGAAGTGGGTGTCTCCCTCCTCTGCAGAGCCGATCTTTCCACTGTGGGTGAGGTGTTCTCACGGACCACTGAGAGTGTGAGTTATGTGTGGTCTGTGTGTGGTAGGGCCAGCAGAGCAGTCATTACCTCTCTTTTTAAAAAAATCTCTATAATAAAACACACATTTATCATTTCACAGAAAAAAAGAATATCTAAGAAAAACGCTTATTTTTAAAAAAGTTCTATTCCTGTTGCAATGTCAAATCATAAAGGCTAATTAATAGTGAAATAATGTGCTATTCTTTGTAAACGATGGAAAGACTTTAGTGCCCAGGTATGAGAAAGATTTTCAAGTTTGGGATTTCTTTGTCTCCCAACACCTGACTTTTTAGTCACATACAAACATGAAAGCTGTTTTTTATATCAATATTGATTCAGATAGCTGTATTTCAAATAGTCGCTGAAGCATTTCAATTAACATGTCTTTCACAAATTCATGGAAGAGGCTGATTCTGACAAACCCACTGAAGGCATAACTCTGAAATAGGTGACCTCTTCATTGGACCGGTATCCTCTGGATGCTCTGATCAGCCCCATGCTAGGACACCAAGACAACGGACCCACCTCCCCCTTGAGGGCTTTGAGGCCAGGGGACTGATAAGAGACACAATGTTATCGGGACCTACTATGTGCCAGGAGTAGACTCGTGAAGTAGGAGGCAAGAGCGCTGACCTCCTGGAACTTCCAGCCTGGTAAAGAGACAGCTGTGCATTAGGGTGCCTGCGTGTTTGGTGGGGAAGGGGGAAAAGCACACACAGCAGGGGGGAGGGGGGACAAATGGGAGGAGTAGGTGGTATCTACTCAGGCTGTGTGTTTTCCAGAAGAAGCGAGGGTCCCAGGCAAATGGGAGGGAGAGTTGGGGTCAGGGAATGGAGGGGAGATGAAGGGAGCTGCAGGGTCAGCAGGGACCAAATACCCAGAGTTTAGAAGCTAAATTTAGAAGCTCGGATTTTAAACTGTGAACACTAACTGGGGAGCCAGGAAAGGGATTTGATGTGATTTGCATTGTCGAAAGATCTCCCTGACAACAGTGAGGAAAATGGATTAAAGGGATGGGGGGCTCCTCCAGGAGAGACACATCTGGGGATGGAGCACAAGCTCCTGGTTCCTGGCTTGGGCAGTTGGGAAGACAGTGGTACTGTTAGCAGAAGAAAGAAACCCTGGAGGAGGAAGGGGCAGGTCCTGTGTCAGCCCCAGACCCTGTGGTATACCCCAGCGGGGGGGCCACATGGTGCGGGGGGATACGGAAAGGGGCATCGAAGAGGCCGGGGGGGGTCTCCAGAATCCAGCAGATGACGGTAGAGTCGGGACCATCCAAGGCCACCAAGATGCCAAGAGAGTTGACAATAAAACAGATACTGGGTTTAGCTACAAGGTATTAACCTTAATGGGAACTCTTTCAGGGGAAAGCCAGGCCGTGGGAATGCATGGTAAGAGACAGCAGGCAAACTCAAACCTTTCCAAAGTTAGACGGTGAAAGAGAGGTGATGGCGTGGGAACCGGGGAGCCACCTGGGGTCCTGGGGTAGGGTCATTGGATAAAACACGGCACTCCCAGTTAAATTTGAACTTTAGAGAAGAAGTGAATAATTTCTCAGTATAAATATTTGGTTCTCTTTTAATCAGAGAAACTTGAGCAAGGTGAGATGCAGATGTTAAAAGGAGAGTCTAGGGACTTCCATGGTGGCGCAGTGGATAAGTCTCTGTGCTCCCAATGCAGGGGACCTGGCTTCCATCCCTGGTGGGGGAACTAGATCTCACATGCATGCTGCAACCAAGGAGCTGGAAAGCCGCAACTAAGGAGCCCTGGAGCCGCAACTAAGACCCGGTGCAACTAACTAACTAAATAAATAAATAAGAGAGAGTCTAGAACGGGAATCAGGTTGGGGGGGCTCGGGGGCAGGCAGTGCCTGATGGGTGGACAGGGTGTGGCTGGAGCGCAGGGAGTGAGGGTGGAAGTATCCATGGGGGTCAGACGAATGCAGGTGCTGGGCTAGATGGATGGGGGGGGGTTGCCTGACAGAAGGTTCTCTGGGGCCCTCTGCCGGTGTGGAAGGTGTAGGGGAGGCTGAAGGATGGGAGATAAAGAGCTCATTTTATTGGAGGGTTGGCGAGCTCCTTCCAGGTAAGAGCTTCACCCTGCAGGGGCGGGGGGTCCTGATCCACTAGGGCCGAGCTTCCTGCAAGGTCTTAGAAGACACCGAGCGAACTTCCCCCCCCGCCCCCCCCCCGCCCCTGGGGCCGGGGTTTTCCAGCAGGGGGTGACAGAGGTCAGTGGGAGAAGGAATTTGAAGATATTGGCAAGAGAGTTGCAAAAAGATTCCAAGTTCAGATTTTACACACAAACTGGGTACTTACTATAAAGGCCATTATAATACATCATTCAATCTTTCTAAAGACAGGTTACCAAAAACACTTAAACTCACAGGGTAATGTTAGGGCACCGGCAGCAGCATCCAGCAAAACAGCTTCCTCTAGTGCATGAGAATTTCAAGGAGGAAATGGACATCAGCAAGGGAAAGAAGTCAGCTGAAAAGTGCACCCCTTCCTCCTTCCCCACCTTCAACCTCCCACTCCGCCCCCAGTCTGCATGGGATAAGAAGAGCTCAGAGCCTTTGCTACCAGAATATGGCTTTGACCATGACAAAGACTGGGTGTACAGACTGTTGTATACATTGTATACTGGAGAGAACTCACTGTAACCAGACATCCTCATCACCACCTAACATCACATTGTATATTTCTTTCTTCTTTATTGTCTGGCAACCACTGAATTTCTGCTGTGACCCTTAGAAAGTGCCAGTAACTGTGGGTTGAATGAACGAGTGAATGAATGAGATCAAGACGGCACACTGGGAGCCACCCTCTTATTGCATAATTTTTAAGAAAATATTTCTGCAACACCAACTCCTTTCATTTATTGTAACAAGATCCCGCCAAATTCTCTTCTACCTTTTACCCAGTGAAGACAGAGGTTGGGTGAGTTGCTCACTATGGTTACTGAGAGCTTTAAGATTGATAGTGTTTTATTTTCTGCCAACTTCGATCATGATTGCTGGTCTTAGCAGGGAGAGGGACTTGTAAGAAGGCTGAGCAACATATAAGTGTTCTTTTCCACTTTGGGGTGATTGGGGGAAAAGTTAAAGATTTTATTTTCCATTTGGGATGCATATCATTCCCTTTGCATTCTGATTTTGCTTCTATTCAGAGGATCTGAGATAGGATTTCATTTTCTGCTCTTGGTGTTGGCAAGACCCTGTGAAATAAACAATTTACCCCAGTGTGGAAGGGACAACCTGTCAAACATAGAGAGCTGAGATGAGGTGGCATTAGACCAGCACATGCTGGCATACATAAGAAATCCTGGGTTGCGCTTTTTCAAGATTTCTTTTCACTATTATTAAAGTCACACAACAAGCCAGAATCTATTGAGAACTCTTCCGTCTGATACACCTACTAAGACAGCTTGAGGCCATATAGTATTTGGGTTAAGTTCATGGGTGTTGGACTCAGCCAGTTTGAGGTTTGATCACTGCCCTCACCCCTTGTGGCTGAGTCAATGTATCCTCTAAGCCTTGGTTTCCTCCTTTGTAAAGTGACAATGGGCAGTTGCTAAGATGACATAAATAAGGCATGTGGCACCGTGTCCCTCACAAGCCAAGTACTCAAGAAACCATCTTATCATATTCTTATTAAATAAGCATGTACAGCATGTTTAGCCATGCTCAGTGCAATAACACTTAATTCTATTGAGGAATTTAACACTTCTGATTGCAACAAATGCTGATAACTCAGTGTAATTATAATCACACATCCTGCAATTATGGTGTTTCCAAATATAGACACTGGCTGTTCTGGTTCTAAGAGGCCCCAAGAAATCAATCCTAGCACAGCTGTCTGATGCGGGGATGCCTGCTTACCTCCCGTGCGATTTTGCAGTCTGATAACCATGACTGTGTTCCAATTCTTCCTTCTTCACTGAAAAAAACACAGGAAGTTGAAATAGCAGGGACTTCCATCTAAAGTAAAACATTCCATGTATTAAGCTTTACAAATGAATTCTGTGCATATGTTTGACAGTGAAACGATGTTCCCTTATTTTAAAAGACAAATTCCTTCATGGCTTGTGTAATGTTAATGAATAAATATGTTTGGTACATGAAATTACCCTACACTATGCTTATTCCTGTGTCACAGGAACACTTTTTAAAAATAGAATTCTTCTTCTGGCCTATAGATCTCAAATATGAAGCATTCTTAAAATAAAGTTAAATGTTCATGGAGAATACTATGGAAAAATAATGCTCTTTTAGAATTTTTAGGTATCAGTGCTTAGCCTTAATAATTTTTAAGCTATAAATTTTAAATAAAGATATGGGATAAGAGTGTCAAAACTGTCTCAAATGATAAATGGTTACATTGCTGCAGATAATTAGTAAAAACAAATTTGTTTTCCATGATAAATTTGCAATGATATTTTAAAATTAGGCCATACCACTCTACTGTTACTTATTAATTGTTAAGTTGAATTTTTTGTTTTTCTTTTTTTTTTAACTTCAGTCATTCTTTGGCAAAGACTAGTCCTTTGTTTTATTAATTAATTAATTTATTTTTGCTGTGTTGGGTCTTCGTTTCTGTGCGAGGGCTTTCTCTAGTTGTGGCAAGTGGGGGCCACTCTTCATCGTGGTGCGTGGGCCTCTCACTATCGCGGCCTCTCTTGTTGCGGAGCGCAGGCTCCAGACACGCAG
>NC_041216.1:26337327-26344753 GCF_002837175.3 Physeter macrocephalus
GGAGCACAGGCTCCAGACACGCAGGCTCAGTAGTTGTGGCTCACGGGCCTAGTTGCTCCGTGGCATGTGGGATCCTCCCAGACCAGGGCTCGAACCCGTGTCCCCTGCATTAGCAGGCAGATTCTCAACCACTGCACCACCAGGGAAGCCCCTATTTCTTAATATATATATATTTATTATTTTTTGCTGCGTTGGGTCTTAGTTGCGGCTCGTGGGATCTTCGTTGAGGCATGCGGGATCTTTCATTGAGACGCGTGGGCTCTTTGTTGCTGCACGTGGGCTTCTCTCTAGTTGTGGCGTGCGGGTTTTCTCTTCTCTAGTTGTGGCGCGTGGGCTCTGTAGTTTTGCAGCACGTGGGCTCTCTCGTCGAGGCTGGCGACCTCAGTAGTTGTGGCCCACGGCCTTAGTTGCCCCGTGGCATGTGGGATCTTAGTTCCCAGACCAGGGATCGAACCCATGTCCCCTGCATGCACGGCAGATTCTTTACCACTGGACCACCAGGGAAGTCCCTAAGTTGAATATTAATACAGCAATGAATTTCTTTTTTCATGCTTATGAATATTTTTATAGAACCCTGGAGGTGAAACTGCTGGACTATAGGGCATGTGAATTTAAAATGTTTATAAGTACTGTACAGCACAGGGAACTCTACTCAATACTCTGTAATGGGAAAAGTATCTAAAAAAGAGTGGATGTATGTATATGTATAACTGATTCACTTTGCTGTACAGCAGAAACTAACACAACATTGTAAATCAGCTATACTCCAATAAAAACTAAAAAAAAAATCATATAAAAGGTATACAAGGTACACATATAGGGAGAAAAGTGAAGGAAAGCCATATTTTCTGATAAGAAAAAAGTAATATTTTAAAATATTTACCTGTAGATTCAATGAAATTCCATTAAACTTTCCACAATTTTGTGTTTTTCATGGTATTTAACAAAAATTTTCTGAAAGGTATTTCGAATACCAAATAACCTGGCATATCTAAATCATTACTTTCAGAGAGACCCTCTTCCATGTGCTATCCAGATTTATTATAAATATGGATGAATTGAGAGGAAATAGCTATTATTTGTTTTATATTTCAAGACATGTTCCAAATTGATTAAAACAAAAATCAAAATATTTTGCATTTTAAAATAAAATAAAATTAAATAAAATAATATGTTTACAGTTGTTGCAAAATTGTCCTTTAACAGGGGCTGGGGGTAAAGATGACGAAAAAGTTCTGGAATTAGTGGCAATGGTTACACAACATTGTGAATGTTCATTTTTTTCCCAAAGTTTTCTAATGACATGTTTATAAAACAGTTTCCTGTAATTCAATCACTTCTTTTTATATTGAAATATAGTTGACATACAGTATTGTTAGTTTCAAGTGTACTCCATAATGATCTGACATTTGCATACATTATAAAATGATCAGCACAATAATTCTAGCAACCATCTGTTCTCATACAAAGTTATTACAATATTATGGACCATGCTCTTTATGCTATATATTATATCACTGTTGCTTATTTATTATATAACTGGAGGTTTGTACCTCTTAATCTCCTTCATCTATTTTGCAACCCCACCAGTCCCCACTTCTGGCAGCCAACTATTTGTTCTCTCTATCTGTGAGTCTGTTTTTGTTTTGTTTTTTAGATTCCATGTATAAGTGAGATCATACGGTATTTGTCTTTCTCTGTCTGACTTATTTCACTTAGCGTAATATCCTCTAGATTCATCCATGTTGTTGCGAATGGCAAGATTTCTTCTTTTTTAATTTATTTTTTTTGGCTGAGTCCATTGTACATATGCCACATCTTCATTATCCATGCATCTATTGATCGATGCTTGGGTTGCTTCTATATTTTGGCAATTGTAAATAATGCTTTTTTTTTTTTTGCGGTATGCGGGCGTCTCACTGTTGTGGCCTCTCCCGTTGCGGAGCACAGGCTCTGGACGCGCAGGCCCAACAGCCATGGCTCATGGGCCCAGCCGCTCCGCGGCATGTGGGATCTTCCTGGACCGGGGCACGAACCCGTGTTCCCTGCATCGGCAGGTGGACTCTCAACCACTGCGCCACCAGGGAAGCCCCAAATTAGTGTTTTTGTTTTCTTCAGGTAAATAGCCAGAAGTGAAATTGCTGGATCATATGGCAGTTCTATTTTCAATTTTTTGAGAAACCTCCATGCTATTTCCACAGTGGCTGCACCAATTTTCATTCCCATCAACAGTGCACAAGAGTTCCCTCTTCCCCACATCCTTGCCAACACTTGGTATTTGTTCTTTTTAATGATGGCCATTCTGACAGGTGTGGGGTGATATCTTATTGTGGTTTTGATTTGCATTTCCCCAATAATTAGTGATGTTGCACATATTTTCATGTGTCTGTGAACATCTGTATGTCTTCTACAGAAAAATATATATTCAAGTCCTCTGCTTATTTTTTAATTGGGTTTTTTGATGTTGAGTTGAATGAGTTCCTTGTATATTTTGGATATTAACCTCTTATCGGATATATTGTTTGCAAATATCTCCTCCCATTCAATAGGCTACCTTTTCCTTTTGTTGATAGTTTCCTTGCTGTGTAAAAGTTTTTTAGTTTGATGTAGTCTCATTTGTTTATATTTGCTTTTGTTTCCCTTGTCTGAGAGACAAAACAAAAAAAATTGCCAAGAATGATGTCAAAGAGTGCTCTGCCTATGTTTTCTGTTAAGAGTTATATGGTTTCAGGTCTTAAATTTAAGTCTTTAATCCATTTTGAATTTATTTTTGTATATGGTAAGAGAAAGTAGTCCAGTTTGATTCTTTTGCATGTAGCTGTCCAGTTTTCCCAAAACTATTTATTGAAGAGTCTGTCTTTTTCCCATTGCATATTCTTGCCCCTTTTGTTGCAGATTAATTGCCCATATATGTGTGGGTTCTCTATTCTGTTCCAATGATCTATGTGTCTGTTTTAGTGACAATACCATGCTGTTTTGATTACATTCACCTTGTAATATAGTTTGAAATCAGGGAGCATGATACCTCCAGCTTTGTTCTTCTTTCTCAAGATTGCTTTGGCTTGGGACTTTACTGGTGGTGCAGTGGTTGAGAGTCCGCCTGCCGATGCAGGGGACACGGGTTCGTGCCCCAGTCCGGGAAGATCCCACATGCTACAGAGTGGCTAGGCCTGTGAGCCATGGCCGCTGAGCCTGCACGTCCGGAGCCTGTGCTCTGCAACGGGAGAGGCCACAACAGTGAGAGGCCCGCGTACCGCAAAAAAAAAAAAAAGAAAAAGAAAAAGAAAAAAAGATTGCTTTGGCTATTTGAGGTCTTTTTTTTTTTGTAAATAATTTTATTTATTTATTTATTTTTGGCTGCATTGGGTCTTCATTGCTGCATGAGGGCTTTTCTCTAGTTGTGGCAAGTGGGGGCTACTCTTTGTTGCCATGCATGGGCTTCTCATTGCGGTCGCTTTTCTTGTTTTGGAGCATGGGCTCTAGGTGCTCGGGCTTCAGTAGTTGTGTCTCATGGGCTCTAGAGTGCAGGCTCAGTAGTTGTGGTGCATGGACTTAGTAGCTCTGCAGCATGTTGTGCACTGCAACGGGAGAGGCCACAACAGTGAGAGGCCCGCGTACCGCAAAAAAAAAAAAAAAGAAAAAGAAAAAGAAAAAAAGATAGCTTTGGCTATTTGAGGTCTTTTTTTTTTGTAAATAATTTTATTTATTTATTTATTTTTGGCTGCATTGGGTCTTCATTGCTGCATGAGGGCTTTTCTCTAGTTGTGGCAAGTGGGGGCTACTCTTTGTTGCCATGCATGGGCTTCTCATTGCGGTCGCTTTTCTTGTTTTGGAGCATGGGCTCTAGGTGCTCGGGCTTCAGTAGTTGTGTCTCATGGGCTCTAGAGTGCAGGCTCAGTAGTTGTGGTGCATGGACTTAGTAGCTCTGCAGCATGTGGGATCTTCCCGGACCAGGGCTCAAACCCATGTCCCCTGCATTGGCAGGAGGATTCTCAACGACTGCGCCACCAGGGGAGCCCCTATTTGAGGTCTTTTGTGTTTCCATACACACTTTGCTTTGAATTTATAGCTTGCCTTGGGTAGTATGGTCATTTTAACAATATTAATTCTTCCAATCAATAAAAAAGGTATAACTTTCCATTTGTGTTGTCTTCAATTTTTTTTTTTTTTTTTTTTTGGTATGCAGGCCTCCCCCTGCTGCGACCTCTCCCGCTGCGGAGCACAGGCTCCGGACGCGCAGGCCCAGCGGCCATGGCTCACGGGCCCAGCCGCTCCACGGCATGCGGGATCCTCCCAGACCGGGGCGCGAACCCGGTTCCCCTGCATCGGCAGGCGGACGCGCAACCACCGCGCCACCAGGGAAGCCCTGTGTTGTCTTCAATTTATTTCATCAGTGTCTTATAGTCTTCAGAGTGCAAGTCTTTTACTTCCTTGGTTAAATTTATTCTCAGGTATTTTATTCTTTTTGATGCAATTGTAAATGAGATTGCTTTCTTAATTTTTCTTTCTCATTGTTGTTGGTGTGTAGAAATGCAACAGATTTCTATATATTAATTTTATATCCTGCAACTTTAGTGAATTTGTTTATTCTAATAGTTTTGGGGGGGTGTCTTTAGGATTTTCTATATATAATATTTCATCATCTGCAAACAGTGACAGTTTTGCTTCTTCCTTTCCAATTTGATTACCTTTTATTTCTTTTTCTTGTCTAATTTCTACGGCTAGGACTTCTGATACTTTGTTGAACAAAAGTGGCAAGATTGGACCTCCTTGCTTGTTCCTTGTCTTAGAGGAAATTCTTTCAGCTTTTCACATTTGAGTATGATGTTGTCTGTAGGTTTATCATATATGACCCTTATTATGTTGAGGTATGTTCCCTCTATATCCACTTGTTGAGAGTTTTTATCATAAATGGATATTGGATTTTGTCAAAAGCTTTTTCTGCATCTATAGAGATGATCATATGATTTTCATTCTTTGAAAATGAATTTGTTAATCAATTTGTTAATGTGATGTATCACACTGATTTATTTGCAGATATTGAACCATCCTCGCATCTCTAGGATAAATTCCACTTGATCGTGGTGTGTGATCCTTTTAATGTATTATTGAATTTGGTTTGCTAATATTTTCTTAAGGATTTTTGCACCTGTGTTCATCAGTGATATTGTCCTGTAATTTTTTTGTGTGTGGTGTTTTTGTCTGGTTTACATATCAAGGTGATGCTAGCTTTGAACACATTGGGAAGCATTTCCTCCTCTTCAATTTTTTGAGAACAGCTTGAGAAAGACAGGTGTTGTCTCTTCTTTAAGTGATTGGTAGAATTCATTTGTGAAGCCATCTGGTCCTGAACTTTTGTTTGTTGGGAGTTTTAAAAATTATTATTATTGATTCAATTTCATTACTGGTAATCAGTCTATTCATATTTTCTATTTCTTCCTGATTCAGTCTTGGGATACTGCACATTTCTAGGAATTTACCCATTACTCTAGATTGTTCATTTTATTGGTGTATGAAAGTAATCTTTCATGATCCCTTGTATTTCTGTGATATCAGTTGTAATGTTTTGTCTTTTGTTTCTGAATTTATTTATTTGGACCTTGTTTTTTTCTTGATGAATCTGGCTAAAGGTTTATGAATTTTGTTTATATTTTAAAGAATCAGCTCTTAGTTTTATTAATCTTTTCTATTTTTTAGTCTCTATTTTATTTATCTGATCTGATCTTTATTTTTTTCCTTCTACTAACTTTGCATTTTGTTTTTTTCTTCTTTTTCTATTTCTTTAGGCATAATGTTAGATTATTTATTCAAGATTTTTCTTGTTTGCTGAAGTAGGCTTGTATCACTATAAATTTCCCTCCTAGAACTGCTTCTGCTGTGTGCCATAGATTTTGGATGGTTGTGTTTCCATTTTCATTGTTCTCCAGGCATTTTAAATTAATTAATTAATTTTAACGTCTTTATTGGAGTATAACTGCTTTACAATGTTGTGTTAGTTTCTACTGTATAACAAAGTGAATCGGCTGTATGCATACATGTATACCCATATGCCCTCCCTCCTGCATCTCCCTCCCCCCTCCCTATCTCACCCCTCTAGGTGGTCACAAAGCACCGAGCTGATCTCCCTGTGCTATGCAGCTGCTTCCCACTAGCAATCTATTTTACATTTGGTAGTGTGTATATGTCAACGCTACTCTCTCACTTCACCCCAGCTTACCCTTCCCCCTCCCCATGGCCTCAAGTCCATTCTCTATGTCTGCATCTTTATTCCTGTCCTGCCCCTAGGTTCATCAGAACCAATTTTTTTTTAGATTCCATATATATGTGTTAGTATATGGTGTTTGTTTTTCCCTTTCTGACTTACTTCACTCTGTATGACAGACTCTAAATCCATCCACCTCACTACAAATGACTCAATTTCTTTTCTTTTTATGGCTGAATAATATTCCATTGTGTATATGGGCCACATCTTCTTTATCCATTCATCTGTTGCTTCCATGTCCTGGCTATTGTAAATAGTGCTGCAATGAACATTGTGGTACATGACTCTTTTTGAATTATGGTTATCTCAGGGTATATGCCCAGTAGTGAGATTGCTGGGTCATATGGTAGTTATATTTTTAGTTTTTTAAGGAACCTCCATACTGTTCTCTATAGCAGCTGTATCAATTTACACTCCACCAACAGTGCAAGAGGGTCCCCTTTTCTTCACACCCTCTCCATCATTTATTGTTTGTAGATTTTTTGATGATGCCCACTCTGACTGGTGTGAGGTGATACCTCATTGTAGTTTTGATTTGCTTTCTCTTTGGGTTGTTTGTTTTTTTGATATTGAGCTGCATGTGTTGCTTGGATAATTCGGAGGTTAATCCTTTGTCAATTGCTTCGTTTGCAAATATTTTCTCCCATTCTGAGGGTTGTCTTTTTGTCTTGATTATGGTTTCCTTTGCTGTCCAAAAGCTTTGAAGTTTCATTAGGTCCCACTTGTTTATTTTTGTTTTTATTTCCATTTCTCTAGGAGGTGGTTCAAAAAGGATTTTGCTGTGATTTATGTCATAGGGTGTTCTGCCTATGCTTTCCTCTACAAATTTTATAGTGTTTGGCCTTCCATTTAGGTCTTTAACCCATTTTGAGTTTATTATTTTGTATGGTGTTAGGAAGTGTTCTAATTTCATTCTTTTACATGTAGCTGTCCAGTTTTCCCAGCACCACTTATTGAAAAGGCTATCTTTTCTCCATTGTATACTCTTGCCTCCTTTATCAAAGATAGGGTGACCATATGTGCATGGGTTTATCTCTGGGCTTTCTATCCTGTTCCATTGATCTATATTTCTGTTTTGTGCCAGTACCATACTGTCTTGATTACTGTAGCTTTGTTGTATAGTCTGAAGTCTGGGAGCCTGATTCCTCCAGCTCCGTTTTTCTT
>NC_041216.1:26345353-26346512 GCF_002837175.3 Physeter macrocephalus
TGGTGTATAATCCTTTTAATGTGCTGTTGGATTCTGTTTGCTAGTATTTTGTTGAGGATTTTTGCATCTATATTCATCAGTGATATTGGCCTGTATTTTTCTTTTTTTGTGACATCTTTGGT
Source organism: Physeter macrocephalus (assembly GCF_002837175.3). Classification (NCBI taxonomy): domain Eukaryota; kingdom Metazoa; phylum Chordata; class Mammalia; order Artiodactyla; family Physeteridae; genus Physeter; species Physeter macrocephalus. The sequence goes on from NC_041216.1 coordinate 26,345,476, forward strand.
TTTGGTATCAGGGTGATGGTGGCCTCATAGAATGAGTAAGGGAGTGTTTCTCTCTCTGCTGTATTTTGGAAGGGTTTGAGAAGGAAAAGTGTTAGCTCTTCTCTAAATGTTTTATAGAATTCACCTGTGAAGCCATCTGGTCCTGGGCTTTTGTTTGCTGGAAGATTTTTAATCACAGTGTCAATTTCAGTGCTTGTTATTTGTCTGTTTATATTTTCTATTTCTTCCTGGTTCAGTCCTGGAAGGTTGTACTTTTCGAAGGATTTGTCCATCTCTTCCAGGTTGTCCATTTTATGGGCATATAGTTGCTTGTAGTAATCTCATGATCCTTCGTATTTCTGCAGTGTCAGTTGTTACTTCTCCTTTTTCATGTCTATTTTGTTGACTTGAGTCTTCTCCCTTTTTTTCTTGATGAATCTGGCTAATGGTTTATCAATTTTGTTTATCTTCTCAAAGAACCAGCTTTTAGTTTTATTGATCTTTGTTATTTTCTTCTTTTCTTTTACATTTATTTCGGATCTGATCTTCATGATTTCTTTCCTTCTGCCAACTTTGGGGGTTTTTTTTGTTCTTCTTCCTCTAATTGCTTTAGGTGTAAGGTTAGGTTGTTTATTTGAGATTTTTCTTGTTTCTTGAGGTAGGATTGTATTGCTATAAACTTCCATCTTAGAACTGCTCTTGCTGCATCCCATAGGTTTTGGATCATCATGTTTTCGTTGTAATTTGTTTAGGTATTTTTTGATTTCCTCTTTGATTTCTTCAGTGATCTCTTGGTTATTTAGTAGTGTATTTTTTATCCTCCATGTGTTTGTATTTTTTACAGTTTTTTTCCTGTAATTGATATCTAGTCACATAGCATTGTGGTTGGAAAAGATATCTGATACAATTTCAATTTTCTTAGTTTACCAAGGCTTGATTTGTGACCCAAGATATGGTCTATGCTGGAGAATGTTACAAGAGAACTTGAGAAGAAAGTGTATTCTGTTGTTTTTGGATGGAATGTCCTATATATATCAATTAAGTCCATCTTGTTTAAT
>NC_041216.1:26346642-26365250 GCF_002837175.3 Physeter macrocephalus
TTGTTTTTTTGAGATTTTTCTTGTTTCTTGAGGTAGGATTGTATTGCTATAAACTTCCATCTTAGAACTGCTCTTGCTGCATCCCATAGGTTTTGGATCATCATGTTTTCGTTGTAATTTGTTTAGGTATTTTTTGATTTCCTCTTTGATTTCTTCAGTGATCTCTTGGTTATTTAGTAGTGTATTGTTTATCCTCCATGTGTTTGTATTTTTTACAGTTTTTTTCCTGTAATTGATATCTAGTCACATAGCATTGTGGTTGGAAAAGATATCTGATACGATTTCAATTTTCTTATGTTTACCAAGGCTTGATTTGTGACCCAAGATATGGTCTATGCTGGAGAATGTTACAAGAGAACTTGAGAAGAAAGTGTATTCTGTTGTTTTTGGATGGAATGCCCTATAAACATCAATTAAGTCCATCTTGTTTAATATGTCATTTAAAGCTCGTGTTTCCTTATTTATTTTCTGTTTGGATGATCTGTCCATTGGTGAAAGTGGGGTGTTAAAGTCTCCTACTATTATTGTGTTACTGTCGATTTCACCTTTTATGGCTGTTAGCATTTGCCTTATGTGTTGAGGTGATCCTAAGTTGGGTGCATAAATATTTACAATTGTTATATCTTCTTCTTGGATTGATTCTTTAATCATTATGTAGTGTCCTTTTTTGTTTCTTGTAATAGTCTTTATTTTAAAGTCTATTTTGTCTGATATGAGTATTGCTACTCCAGCTTTTTTTTAAAATTTATTTTTATTTTAAAATTTATTTCTGGCTGTGTTGTGTCTTCATTGCTGTGCATGGGCTTTCTCTAGTTGCAGTGAGCTGGGGCTACTCCTCATTGTGGTATGCAGGCTTCTCATTGTGGTGGCTTCTCTAGTTGTGGAGCACGGGCTCTAGGTGCGTGGGCTTCAGTAGTTGTGGTACATGGGCTTCAGTAGTTGTGGCTCGTGGGCTATACAGCACAGGTTCAGTAGTTGTGGCCCTCGGGCTTAGTTGCTCCATGTCACGTGGGATCTTCCCGGACCAGGGCCCAAACCTGTATCCCCTGCTTTGGCAGATGGCTTCTTTTTTTTAACCTCTTTATTGGAGTATAATTGCTTTACAATGGTGTGCTAGTTTCTGCTGTATATCAAAGTGAATCAGCTATACACATACATATATCCCCGTATCTCCTCCCTCTTGTGTCTCCCTCCCACCTTCCCTATCCCACCCCTCTAGGTGGACACAAAGCACTGAGCTGATCTCCCTGTGCTATGTGGCTGTTTCCCACTAGCTATCTATTTTACATTTGGTAGTGTATATATGTCTATGCCACTCTCACTTCATCCCAGTTTACACTTCCCCCTCCCCATGGCCTCAAGTCCATTCTCTATGTCTGTGTCTCTATTACTGTCTTGCCCCTAGGTTCTTCAGAACCTGTTTTTTTTTTTAGATTCCATATATATGTGTTAGCATATGGTATTTGTTTTTCTCTTTCTAACTCACTTCACTCTGTATGACAGTCTCTAGGTCCATCCACGTCACTACAAATAACTCAATTTCATTTCTTTTTATGGCTGAGTAATATTCCATTGTATATATGTGCCACATCTTTATCCATTCATCTGTTGATATACACTTAGGTTGGCAGGTGGATTCTTAACCTCTGCACCACCAGGGAAGCCCTGCTACTTCTGCTTTCTTTTATTTCCATTTGCATGGAATATCTTTTTCCATCCCTCACTTTCAGTCTGTATGTGTCCCTAGGTCTGAAGTGGGTCTCTTGTAGATAGCATATATACAGGTCTTGTTTTTGTATCCATTCAGCCAGTCTATGTCTTTTGGTTGGAGCATTTAATCCATTTACATTTAAGGTAATTATTGATATGTATGTTCTTGTTACCATTTTCTTAATTGTTTTGGGTATGTTTTTGTGGGTCTTTTCCTTCTCTTGTGTTTCCTGCCTAGAGAAGTTCCTTTAGCATTTGTTGTAAGCTGGTTTGGTGGTGCTGAATTCTCTTAACTTTTGCTTTTCTGTAAAGGTTTTAATTTCTCTGTCTGTTGAATCTGAATGAGATCCTTGTTGGGTAGAGTAATCTTGGTTGTAGGTTTTTCCCTTTCATCATTTTAAATATGTCCTGCCACTCCCTCTGGCTTGCAGAGTTTCTGCTGAAAGATCAGCTATTAACCTTATGGGGATTCCCTTGTATGTTATTTGTTGCTTTTCCTTTCCTGCTTTTAATGTTTTTTCTTTGTATTTAATTTTTGATAGTTTTTTTAATATGTCTTGGCATGTTTCTCCTTGGATTTATCCTGTATGGGACTCTGAATTTCCTGGGCTTGATTGACTATCTTCTTTCCCATGTTAGGGAAGTTTTCAACTATAATCTCTTCAAATATTTTATCAGTCCTTTTCTTTTTCTCTTCTTCTTCTGGGACCCCTATAATTTGAATGTTGGTGTGTTTAATGTTGTCCCAGAGATCTCTGAGACTGTCCTCAATTCTTTTCATTCTTTTTCATTTATTCTGCTATGCTGTAGTTATTTCCACTGTTTTATTACTTTCATTTATTGTGTTGTTCATCAGTGTTTATTTGCTCTTTAGTTCTTCTAGGTCCTTGTTAAATGTTTCTTGTATTTTCCCCATTCTATTGCTAAGATTTTGGATCATCTTTACCATCATTACTCTGAATTCTTTTTCAGGTAGACTGCCTATTTTCTCTTCATTTGTTTGGTCTGGTTGGTTTTAACTTGCTCCTTCGTTTGCTGCATATTTCTCTGTCTTCTCATTTTGCTTAACTTACTATGTTTGGGGTCTCCTTTTTGCAGGCTGCAGGTTCATAGTTCCCATTGTTTTTGGTGTCTGCTCCCAGTGGGTGAGGTTAGCTCAGTGGGTTGTGTAGGCTTCCTGGTGGAGGGGTCTTGTGTCTGTGTTCTAGTGGGTGGGGCTGTATCTTGTCTTTCTGGTAGGCAGGGCTGCAACCGGTGGTGTGTTTTGGGGTATCTGTGAACTTATTGTGATTTTAGGCAGCCTCTCTGCTAATGGGTGGGGTTGTGTTCCTGTCTTACTAGTTGTTTGCCATGGGACACCCCGCACTGGAGCTTGCTGGCCGTTGGGTGGAGCTGGGTCTTATCGTTGAGATGGAGATCTCTGGGAGATCTCCTGCCGATTGATATTATGTGGGGCTGGGAGGTCTCTGGTGGTCCAATGTCCTGAACTTGACTCTCCCACCTCAGAGGCTCAGGCCTGACACCCGGCTGGAGCACAAAGACCCTGTCAGCCACATGGCTCAGAAGAAAAGGGAGAAAAAAAGAAAGAAAAAAGAAAGAAAAAATTAAAAAATAATAATAAATAAAAATTTATTAAAATAAAATAATAATTTTAAAAAAGAGAGCAACAAAACCAATAAACAAATCCACCAATGATAACAAGTGCTAAAAACTATACTAAGATAAACATAAAAATCAGAAACAAATCAGTCACAGACAGCAAACCCCAAGTCTACAGTTGCTCCCAAAGTCCACTGCCTCAATTTTGGGATCATTCGTTGTCTTTTCAGGTATTCCACAGATGCAGGTACATCACGTTGATTGTGAGGATTTAATCCGCTGCTCCTGAGGCTGCTGGGAGAGATTCCCTTTTCTATTCTTTGTTCGCACAGCTCCTGGGGTTCAGCTTTGGATTTGGCCCTGCCTCTGCGTGTAGGTTGCCTGAGGGCATCTGTTCCCCACCCAGACAGGACAGGGTTAAAGCAGCGGCTGATTAGGGGGCTCTGGCTCATTCAGGCTGGGGGGAAGAAGGGGTACAGTAGTTATAATTGGAATGAGGGGCGAGCCTGTGGCAGCAGAGGCCGGCGTGACGTTGCAACAGCCTGAGGCATGCTGTGTGTTCTCCCTGGGAAGTTGTCCCTTGATCACAAGGCCCTGGCAGTGGTGTGCTACACAGGCTCCCAGGGGGTGTGGACAGTGACCTGTGCTCGCACACAGGATTCTTGGTGGCTGCAGCAGCAGCCTTAGCATTTCATGACCGTCTCTGGGGTCCGAGCTGATAGCTGGAGCTTGCACCCATCTCTGGAGCTCATTTAGGCGGTACTCTGCCTTCTGTGGGCAGACAGGGAAGAAATCCCCTCTCCTCGTGCACCCCGAAAAAATGGTCTCTTGACACTTAGGCAGTTCCAGACTTCGTTCCGGACTCCCTCCTGGCTAGCTGTGGTGCACTAGCCCCCTTGAGGCTGTCTTCACGCAGCCAACCCCAGTCCTCTCCCTGGGATCTGACCTCGGAAGCCCGAGCCTCAGCTCCCAGTCCCCACCCGCCCTGGCGGGTGAGCAGACAAGCCTGTCAGGCTGGTGAGTGCTGGTTGGCACTGTTCCTCTGTGTGGGAATCTCTCCTCTTTGCCCTCTGCACCCCTGTTACTGTGCTCTCCTCTGTGGCTCTGAAGCTTCCCCCCACCCCACCCCCCAACTCACCCCCATCTCTGCTAGTGAAAGGGCTCCCTAGTGTGTGGAAACTTTTCCTCCTTCACAGCTCCCTCCCAGATGTGCAGGTCAAGTCCCTATTCTTTTATCTCTGTTTTTTCTTTTTTCTTTTGCCCTACCCAGGTATGTGGGGGATTTTCTTGCCCTTTGGGAGGTCTGAGGTCTTCTGCCAGCATTCAGTAATTGTTCTGTAGGAGTTGTTCCACATGTAGATGTATTTTTGATGTATTTGTGGGGAGGAAGGTGATCTCCACATCTTACTCCTCCGCCATGCTGAAGGTCCACTTCAAGAGAAAATTTTTGAAATCTCTATAACTCTGCCCAGTGCAGTTTTTGCTTTGATAATTCCTATCCACATGGAAAATGAGTTATGTCCCACAGGATTCCACTGGAGGTGCCACTCTTGCAAGTCACAGGTAGAGAGAGCTGGCTCATTGATCAGTGATCTTTGATGTTGCTATTGCAAAAAGAGTATGACTTGCTGAAGGCTCAGATGATGGTTAGCATTTTTTAGCAAGGAAGATTTTATTTTTTTGGCCATGCCATGGGCTTGTGAGATCTTAGCCCAGAGATTGAACCCAGGTCCTTGGCAGTGAAAGCTCAGAGTCCTAACCACTGGACTGCCAGGGAATTCCCAAGAAGGTATTTTTTTAAATTAAGGTATGTACATTATATTTTTAGACATGATGCTATTGCTCATTTAATAGACTACAGTATAAACATAACTTTTATATGCACTAGGAAACCAAAAAAATTTGTATGACTCACTTTATTTGGATATTCACTTTATTGCAGTGGTCTCGAACTGAACCTGCAATATCTCCAAGGTATGCCTGTAATATGGGTTGATTCTATAAACTATAGAACTTGGTCATATAATAAGAGAATACTATGAACAGCATTATACCAGTAAAGTCATTTGGATTCAGGGTTAAATTTGATGACGTTTTTACCTCTGTTTTACTTAGTTCATCTAGAACTGATCTTTATGTTTGGTGTGAGGTAGGGATTCCATTTCATTCTTTCTTCTACATGGATTGCTGCCAAAACTTGCTTTCTGTTTACCAGTGCCAAGTAGAAATGTGGAGACAGTGTGCTGTGTGAAGTAGAAAAGAGTAGCTTTTATTGCTTTGCCAGGGAAAGGGGGCCACAGTGGGCTAGGACCCTCAAGACTGTGTGTCCCAGGAGTTTCCTGGTGGTCTAGTGGTTAGGATATGGTGCTTTCACTGCTGTGGCCTGGGTTCAATCCCTGGTCAGGGAACTGAGATCCCGCAAACTGTGCGGCACAGCAAAAATGTGCTTGGGGGCAGCATATAGTTAATTTCTTCCACCTGGTGAGAGTGTCAGTATTTGCAAAACAGCTTAAAGGACATGGCTCAGAATATTATCTATAGTCCTTGAGGAAAAACTAAATGTCCTTGACTTGTTTAACGGCTAAGTTATTATTATTTTGTCTTGATTGACTGTTTCCCTTTTTTCCTGCATTTTCTCACTTCTCTGATTAAATTTATTCTTTGGCTAAAGTTCTTCTACAGACAAAAGGCAGGTGGAGGACATGGGTGGGGGTGTCTATTCTGGGAAGGCCTCATAGGGTCCTGCTTGGTTACTGGATGACTAACCTTTCCCCACTTAGCTGCAATGTCACTTTCAAAAACTCAAGTATCTAATTACAGATGAAGTGAAAACACAGTTTGGGGGCTTAATTAACACATTAAAATTCAAATAAAGCCAGAAAAACATTCCACTCATCTCTTGTCATATTTCCCTTGGAAGGGGTTTTCAGAATGAATTGAAATGAGGAAAGTGGCATTCACTCCACCCCCACCCCCACCCTTCCGCCACGTTTCTTGTCTGGATGACAGAACACAGAATGTCATTTATCTCAAGCACTGATACAAAAACCTCTGTTGCCTTTGAGATTTAGCATCTCAAACACTGGCCTGAAAAATGGAGAGAGCATCCTGCAATGTACATTCAACTCTTTTATTTCAGTTACAAAATGAAATTCCTGAATGAACTCTAGTGATTCTTGAATAAGAAACGATGGTTGGGCAATTCACACCCTTGTTTGACTCTTATTATGGAGGATTATTTCTCAGTTTTGATCGTGTCAGATGATAGTTGTCTTTAAATTAATCATTGACAAGTTACTGGTTCTAAGCAGCACTGCTTTGCTCCTCACCTTTTTTTTAGCATTAAAAAATTTTAATGTCAATTAATATCACAGTAAATTTAAAAAAAATTCACAATAAATAAAAAGTACAAAAGGAACCTGTTTCATCAGTATAACAGTCTGTTCCAGAATCATTCTCTTTTAAAAAAAATTTTATTGGAGTATAGTTGTTTTACAATATTCTGTTAGTTTATACTGTACAGCAAAGTGAATCAGCTATACATATACATATATCCCCTCTTTTTTGGATTTCCTTCTCATTTAGGTCACCACAGAGCACTGAGTAGGGTTCCTTGTGCTATATAGTAGGTTCTCACTAGTTATCTATTTTATACATAGTATCAATAGTGTATATATGTCAATCCCAATCTCCCAATTCATCCCACCCCTTCCCCCTTCCCCCTTGGTATCCATACGTTTGTTCTCTACGTCTGTGTCTCTATTTCTCCTTTGTAAATAAAATCGTCTATACCAGTTTTTTCAGATTCCACATATATGCGTTAATTCTTGTTTTTCTCTTTCTGACTTACTTCACTCTGTATGACAGTCTCTAGGTCCATCCACGTCTTTACAAATGAGGCAGTTTCATTCCTTCTTATGGCTGAGTAATATTCCATTGTATATATGTAATGTCAAAGAGTGTTCTGCCTATGTTTTCATCTAAGAGTTTTATAGTGTCTGGCCTTACATTTAGGTCTTTAATCCATCTGGAGTTTATTTTTGTTTATGGTATTAGGGAGTGTTCTAATTTCATTCTTTTACATGTAGCTGTCCAGTTTCCCCAGCACCACTTATTGAAAAGGCTATCTTTGCTCCATTGTATATTCTGGTTTCCTTTGTCATATATTAGGTGACCATAGGGAATGGATTTATCTCTGGGCTTTCTATCCTGTTCCATTGATCTGTATTTCTGTTTTTGTGCCAGTACCATACTTCCTTGATTACTGTAGCTTTGCAGTATAGTCTGAAGTCAGGGAGCCTGATTCCTCCAGCTCCATTTTATTTTCTCAAGGGTTGGGCAATTCACTCCCTTGTTTGACTCTTGTTATGGAGGACTATTTCTCAGTTTTGATCATGTCAGATGATAGTTTTCTTTAAATTAATCATTGACAAGTTACTGATTCTAAACAGCACTGCATTGCTCCTCACCTCCTTTTGCCAACAGTGTCTGTCCTGTGAATTTCCTCCTGAACTGAGTGTCCCAGATTTTTTTTTAATTAATTTTAAAAAATCTATCTTTGCTCCATTGTATATTCTGGTTTCCTTTGTCATATATTAGGTGACCATAGGGAATGGATTTATCTCTGGGCTTTCTATCCTGTTCCATTGATCTGTATTTCTGTTTTTGTGCCAGTACCATACTTCCTTGATTACTGTAGCTTTGCAGTATAGTCTGAAGTCAGGGAGCCTGATTCCTCCAGCTCCATTTTATTTTCTCAAGGGTTGGGCAATTCACTCCCTTGTTTGACTCTTGTTATGGAGGACTATTTCTCAGTTTTGATCATGTCAGATGATAGTTTTCTTTAAATTAATCATTGACAAGTTACTGATTCTAAACAGCACTGCATTGCTCCTCACCTCCTTTTGCCAACAGTGTCTGTCCTGTGAATTTCCTCCTGAACTGAGTGTCCCAGATTTTTTTTAATTAATTTAAAAAAATAAATTTATTTATTTATTTATTTTGGCTGTGTTGGGTCTTCGTTTCTGTGTGCGGGCTTTCTCTAGTTGCATTGAGCGGGGGCTACTCTTCATTGCGGCGCATGGGCTTCTCATTGCAGTGGCTTCTCTTGTTGTGGAGCATGGGGTCTAGGCACACAGGCATCTGTGGTTGCAGCACGCAGGCTCAGTAGTTGCAGTCAGCAGGCTCTAGAGCACAGGCTCAGTAGTTGTGGTGCACGGGCATAGTTGCTCCACAGTATGTGGGATCTTCCCAGACCAGGGCTTGAACCCATGTCCCCTGCATTGGCAGGCAGATTCTTAACCACTGCACCACCAGGGAAGTCTTTTATTTTATTAATTAATTGATGTATTTATTTGGCCGTGCTGAGCAGCATTTGGGATCATAGTTCCCCGATCAGAGATCAAACCTGGGTGCCCTGCCATGGAAGCACAGAGGCTAACCACTGGACCACCAGGGAAGTTCCTGAGCGCCCCAGCTTTGAATCACTCTTTTTCCTGAGAGTTAAAGGTGATGGTATTAAGAGGTAATACCTGCCTATGTTTTCATCTAAGAGTTTTATAGTGTCTGGCCTTACCTTTAGGTCTTTAATCCATTTGGAGTTTATTTTTGTTTATGGTGTTAGGGAGTGTTCTAATTTCATTCTAATTTCATCCCTTCAGACGTTTTCAGTTTCGGTGTGGCCAATTGTAACTGATGCACTGAATGGTATTTTTTTTTTTCCACACAAAGCTGATGAAGAAGATCTAAGTTAAACATCTAGCCATTTTTAAAGACATAAAAAGTAATAGAAGGCAAAAAATTAATAAAAGATTAAAAGCAATCTCCAGGTCTGAAGAGCAACATGTTTTTTCCCCCTCTATTTCTCAGTGATCTGAAAAACTTCTTCCTATAACTTCTCACATATTCTATTGACTTTGTTTCTTTTCTGTATAATGTTTCCCAATGAATGTAGTGAAGACCCCATAGAAGCACCTGGATCTGTTAAGGTAAATCCCACTGTTGGATTTCAATCTGATGGTGCCATGGATTCAAGGGCAATGAGGTCATTGTCCCAGATGAAGTGGGTGGGGCTGGGAGGCACAGGGTGAGGAGCAAATCATGAGAGGGAAGGCGAGGGAGGGTCCTCCTTCTTGCCATGTACTGCCAGAGCTTGAAAGGTTGGCCCCGAGGGGGTCTGACCCCTGACTCTCATGGAGCAGGTGTCTGGAGGAATGGTGCATCCTTTAGCAAAGTGGGGGACGGCAGACAGCATGAGCTCACGGTCAGGTTGTGTTAGTTAGAGATCAAACAAACATAATCCATGTCCTCCCTACCTTCTCTTTCTTTTCTTCTCACAGAGGGACCCTCCATACACTTCACAGCCATCAGTCTCCATCTCTGGTTTTGTGAGCAGGGTCCCTTGATGTCCATCCATGCACCTCTCATCTAGACCCTCTGGATTCCATCTGGACTCTCACAGCCTTCTCAGCAGCCACTTCCCTGTTCCCAGACTTGAGCTTCTCTCAGGTGTGTTCTTCCCTCACAAGTAGGTGGGACTTGGAAGGTATATGGATCACGCAGGAAGGAAACACTTGGGGGGATCATTCACTGAACATCTCGCCAGAGCAAAACCAGCTATGGGGTCCCTGGACATCCATCCCTGGACTCACACAGGTAGATTTGGCACCAAACACCCAGTGTTCCACGTTGGTACTCATTGCTGTTCTCTCAATGAGATATGCCCCATCAGTCTGCCTGTCATTCATTCCTAAAGTTGGTGTTGTAGAGGCAGCCAGAGCAGCGCGGTCAAGAACAAGATTCCGCTTGAGCTCAAACCCTTCTCCCTCTTTCATTACTGAGTCCTGGACCTGCCCCCTCACCTCGCTGTGCCCATGTTCTCATCCATAGGATGAGATGAGAAAGTAGGGGCTGTCATGAGGATGCATGAGGTAACGTTTGCAGAGAGTTTGATGCACAGTGAGAGCCAGGTTCAATGTTTATTAAACACACAATTTTAACATTCTCAAAATGTAAAGGAACATGAACTACAAATTTCAGATGGGTTCTCTGAGAGCTTTCAGGTGGTCCTGAGCAGGCTCTGGTGCCCCCAGTGTCTTTCCTTCATTAATAGTTCTAGGTGAGCAGCACATCCAAACCGCACTGCTCTTTGTCCCCTGGTATCCCTGGCAGAAGGACCAGTGAGCTGATTATCCACCAGCCTTTACACTAAGAAATCAGTGAAGAGGTGCAAACCCAGAGCCAGTCTCTGGGCAGGGTTCAAATATCTCATTTTATCTGGGCTGGCCGCGGGTGGAGAGCAGCCCTGTGATGCACTGCAGAGAGCCTGTCACAGCAGCCAGACACCAATTTTATCTTTAGCTCTGCCTCCAACTCACTCTACATTTTTTTTTAGAGAAGGAAGAATCCATCATTTCCAATTGTAGAATAGAGTGAATAATTGTGGTTTTTTTCCCCTTCTTTTCAATGTGAAGGATAGCAGGATGGTCATGTTTTCGTGGGTTGTAAGTTAATATAAAAACTTTGATAAAATATACTTCTATCATGGAAGCAACCTAAGTATCCATCAACAGATGAATGGATAAAGAAGATGTGGTACATATATACAATGGAATATTACTCAACCATAAAAAAGAATGAAATATTGCCATTTGCAGCATCATGGATGGATGAGGAGATTATCATACTAAGTGAAGTAAGTCAAAAGAAAAAGACAAATATTATATGATATCACTTATATATGGAATCTAAAAAATAATACAAATGAATCTATTTACAAAACAGAAACAGACTCACAGGCATAGAAAACAAACTTATGACTACCAAAGGGGAAAGGGATGGGATGGGGGGATAAATTAGGAGTATGGGATTAACAGATACACACTACTATAAAATAGATAAACAACAAGGACCTACTGTATAGCACAGGAAATGATATTCAATATCTTGTAATAACCTATAATGGAAAATAATCTGAAAAAATATGTATGTATAACTGAATCAGTTTGCTGTACACCTGAAAATAACACAATATTTTAAATCAACTATACTTCAATAAAAATATATATACTTTTTTAATTTAAAAAAATTTTTAATTTTTTAAATTGAAGTATAGTTGATTTACAATGTTGTGTTAATTACTGTCATACAGCAAAGTGATTCATATATACACATATATGTAACTGAATATATATAAGTGTGTGTGTATATATATATAAATATACATTATATATATTTATATATATGTATATACATTCTTTTAAAAATATTCTTTTCCATATGGTTTATCACAGAATATTGAATATTGTTCTCTGTGCTAGGACCTTACTGTTTATCCATTCTATATATAAAAAGTTACATCTACTAACCCCAACTTCCCACTCCATGCCTCCCCCATCCCCCTTCCCTTGGCAACCACCAGTCTGTTCTCTATGTCTGTGATTCTGTTTCTGTTTCATAGATAGGTTCATTTGTGTCATGTTTTAGATTCCACATATAAGTGATATCATATGGTATTTGTCTTTCCCTTTCTGACTTACTTCACTTAGTATGATAATCTCTAGTTGCATCCATGTTGCTGAAAATGGCATTACTTCATTCTTTTTTAAGGCTGAGTAATATGCCATTGTATATATGTACCACATCTTTATCCATTCATCTGTCAATGATCATTTAGGTTGTTTCCATGTTTTGGCTATTGTGAATAGTGCCGCTATGAACATAGTGGTGCATGCATCTTTTTGAATTATAGTTTTGTCTGGATACATGCCCAGGACTGGGATTGCTGGATCATATGGTAATTCTATTTTTAGTTTTCTGAGGAAGCTCTGTACTGTTTTCTGCAGTGGTTGCACCAACCTACATTCCCATCAACAGTGTAGGAGGGTTCCCTTTTCTGCACATCCTCTTCAGCATTTGTTATTTGTAGTCTTTTTACTGATGGCCATTCTGACTGGTATGAGGTGGTGCCTCATTGTAGTTTTGATTTCCATTTCTCTAATAATTAGCGATGTTGAGCATCTTTTCATGTGGCTATTGGCCATCTGTATGTCTTCTTTGGAGAAATGTTTATTTAGGTCTTCTGCCCATTTTTGGATAAGGTTGTTTGATTTTTTTATTGTTGAGTTTTATGAGCTGTTTGTATATTTTGGAAATTAATCCCTTTCAGTCGCATCATTTACAAATATTTTCTCCCAGTTTGTAAGTTGTCTTTTCATTTTGTTTATGATTCCCTTTGCTGTGCAAAAGCTTGTAAATTTGATTAGGTCCCATTGCTTATTTTTGTTTTTATTTCTATTGCCTTGGGAAACTGACCTAAGAAAACATTGGTATGATTTATATCAGAGAATGTTTTGCCTATGCTCTCTTCTAGGAGTTTTATGGTGTCACGTCTTATGTCTTTAAGTCACCTTGAGTTTATTTTGTGTATAGTGTGAGGGAGTGTTCTAACTTCATTGATTTACACATGCTGTCCAGCTTTCCCAACACAATTTGCTGAAGAGACTGTCTTTTCTCCATTGTATATTCTTGCCTCCTTTGTTGAAGATTAATTGGCCACAGGTCTGTGGGTTTATTTCTGGGCTCTCTATTCTGTTCCAGTGATCCTTATGTCTGTTTTTGTGCCAATACCATGCTGTTTTAATTACTGTAGCTCTCTAATATTGTCTGAAGTCTAGGAGGGTTATGCCTCCTGCTTTGTTCTTTTTCTTCAGGATTGCTTTGGTGATTCTGGTCTTTTATGGTTTCATATGAATTTCAGGATTATTTGTTCTAGTTCTGTGAAAAATGTCATGGGTAATTTGATAGAGATCATATTAAATTTGTGGATTGCTTTGGGTAGTATGTACTTTTTTTTTTTTTTTTTTGGCCTGGCTTCTTTCACTCAGCAAAATGTTTTGGAGATTCTTCTGTGTTGTAGCATGTGTCCATAGACCATTCATTTTTTTAATGGCCAAATAATATTCTGTTGTGTGGATATACCACTATTTGCCCACTCACCTGTTAATGTACATTTGGGTTTTTATCCAGCTTTTGGGTATCACAAATAAATTGGCATGAACATTTGCATGCAGATCTTTGTGTGGATATATGCTTTCTCTTTTTAAAACTTTTATTGGAGTATAGTTGCTTTACAATGCTGTGTTAGTTTCTACTGTACAGCAAAGTGAATCAACTATACATATACATATATCCCCTCTTTTTTGGATTTCCTTCCCATTTAGGTCACCACAGAGCACTGAGTAGAGTTCCCTGCGCTATGCAGTAGGTTCTCATTAGTTATCTATTTTATACATAGTGTCAATAGTGTATAGATACATGTTTTCTCTTGAATAACTATCTACATGTAGAATGGTCTGATCACATAGTAGGTCTATTGTAACTTTTTGAGGTATACATAATATGATTTTTAAAAAATATATATACAGGGCTTCCCTGGTGGCACAGTGGTTGAGAGTCCATCTGCCGCTGCAGGTGACACAGGTTCATGCCCCGGTCTGGGAAGATCCCATATGCTGTGGAGCGGCTAGGCCTGTGAGCCATGGCCACTGAGCCTGCGCGTCTGGTGCCTGTGCTCCGCAACGGGAGAGGCCACAACAGTGAGAGGCCTGCGTACCACAAAAAAAAAAAAGATCACCAATGAATATCCCAAGTTCACTTCTAATCTGTTTTAAATTTCAGGTATTTTAAAAATAATGCATTTATTGCTGCAGATAGACTTAAATGTTTCAACTTGTTGCTGTGTGTGATCACATTTAATATTAAGAAGAAGAATTTCATCCTTCTGCTTCCTTAATCTCTGCTTTAGCAACCAGATTGTATGTCCTCAAGCCCAAATGTAATGTAGTAGTCCCTCTGGACACTGACACCCTGCTATGTGACACCCTATGCTATGGAGTGAGACGCACTATGGGGTGTTGTTGGCATGTAGGGCCACTGCAGGGCACCCCAAATGGAAAAGGCCACTCCAGCAAATTAATTCCATAATGGAATCTCTTAAGAACTGGAAAAAAACCAGACTGATGATTTTTGTGATATTGTCACGGTCATGGTGACGGAATCCTACCACCTGTTTTTTGGCAGTCAAGAACAGGGACAGCACAGAGAGAAAGAAATACAGGTTGACAGCCTGCAAGAGTGGCCAGATTTGAACTTTAAAACCACAGAAGAGTTACTGTAGAATATAATGGCTGTATTGATGTATTGAACTGAAGCCCAAAGTGAGAGAAGGGCAAGAAAAAATATGCTCTAAGGTTAATGCCAAAGTGTTGAAGATGTAATTCAGTCTTTGGTAGCTGAGTAGCTCCTTTGTGAGATGTCCGTTTTTCTGCCGCCTGGCAGCACCTGCTCCTAAGTCCATCGTGAAGCCCTGCCTTTTAATGGAAACCTGAAACTCTACAACGACTGCTGATTTCTCCAGATCTTTAAGAAAGTAAATGCTACCGCTTTTCTTTTTTCAAAGGTAGGATGTTCAGTAACTGCTTCTGTACTGTGCTCATGGTGGGACCAGCCCACCATGGCTGCAAGGTGGTTTCCTCAGGGTTCTCACACATGTGATAATTCTACATGGGTTTTGGGACCCCTGGCGGTGGTGTGTGGGTTTGTTAAGAATTGGGAGAATGAAAAGAAAGTAAAACTGTTCTGGTTAAAAAACATTTTTTTAAACTACTTTTGAATTTAATAAAACTTGAGTCTGTCAGCAATATCCATTCCAAGTCTGTTGTATGAAGGACACCAACATAGGTTTTGTGAGATTTCCTCTCTATAGAGTGTAGAAGATAGAGCAGCCACTATGTTAGATGTAGCTATTCTGGAAATATTCAAAGGGACAAAGGAAAGTGCCAAAGGAGCAGATAAAGAGCTGGAGAGAATCCATGGATAAAGCAACCTCTGGGCACTCACTGGCAGACTCACTGAGTCTGTATGGAATGAAAACTGATCTGTTCTGGTTACTAATGCTGTGTAACAAACAGCCCCAAAATGTAATGGCATAAGATAATCGTTTTAATATGTTCATGATTATGTGGGTGAGGAATTCAGACAGGGATGACTTGTCTCTGCTTTACAAAGCCTTGGCCTTTAGCTGGAGAGATTCCGTGGCTGGACGTGACACAACAGCTGGGGCTGGACTTATCCAGAATCATCTTCACTCACATGCCTGGCAGTTGATGCTCGTTGTCTGTGGAAACCCAGCTGGGGCTGTCAGTCAGAACACCTACGCATGGCTCTCCATGTGGCCTGGATTCCTCATAACATGGTGGCTTCAGGGTGGTAGCTTCTTACATAGTGAATCAAGTCTCCAAAGTTGAGTGTCCCAGTGAACAATGAAGAAGCTTCATCACCTTATATGATCCAGCCTCAGAAATCACACAGGGTGACTTCCCCACATTATGTTTGTTGCAAGTCACAGGGTGTAGGTGTTTTAAATTATGTCCACAAATTCTTTGATATGCCTCCTTTCCAAGGGTGGAGTCTAGTTCTCCTCCTGTTCAGAATGACTATACCTAGTGACTCACTTATCATGAATAGAATATTGTTGAAGTGATGGTATGTGACCTCCAAGATCAGGCAATAAAAAGGCAGTTCTCTCTTCCTCATCACTGAGGCCAGCTGCCATGTCATGAAGACACTCAAACAGCCTACAGAGAGTTCCTCATGGTGAGGAATGGAGGCGTCCTGCCAATAGCCCTGTGATCCAGCCATCTTGGAAATGGGTTATCATAGTCTCTTTGGCCTGCTATAACAAAAATACCATAGACCGGGTGGCTTAAACAACAATATTTATTTCACACTGTTCTAAAGGCCGGGAAGTCCAAGATCAAGGTGCTGGCAGATTTGATGTCTAGTGAGTCCTGCTTCCTTTCCTGGTTCATAAATGGTCATCTCACTGTGTCCTCACATGGCAGAAGGGGGTGAGGGAGCTTGCTGGAGTTCTTTTTATAAAGGCACTAATCCTATTCATGAGGGCTTCACTCTCACGACCTATCACCTCCTAAAAGGCCCCACTTTCTAATACCACCACACTGGGGATTAGGTTTCAACATAGGAATTTGGGTCGGGGGAATAGAAACATTCAGTCTATAGCATGGATCAAGACTTCAGGTGGCTACAGCCCCAGTGGACATCCTGGGCAACATGAGAGCCTAAGCCAGTTAAGCCAACCTCAAATTCCTGATGCCCAGAAACTGAGATAATAAATGTCTGTTGTTTTAAGCTTCTAAGTGTTAGGGTAACCTGTTACACAGCCATAGAAGACCGATACACAGGGTCAGCCCAGATTTAGGAGAAGACAACACACACCCCATCTATTAGTGGGAAAAGTGTAAAAGAATTTGTGGACATGTTTGAAAACTGTCCTAATTCACAAGGAGACAATAAAGACTTATTTGCCCTCCCCCCACCAAAAAAAGGAACCACTCTCTGGAAGCTTTCTAGCAAAGCCTGTCTCATTATTTGTTCTTCTTAATGTCATACCAGCAACATGTGTTAAGAATCTTGGATCCTGACCTGGTCAAAGAAAAGAGAGTTCCTGAAATTGGCCTTCCACCGTTTACTTTATTAAAAATAAGATTCCTTTCTCCAGAAGTTCCTTGCACATATTGTGCTTGCACTGACCGATGACGATGCTGGTCCTTACCCTCTCTTCCAATTCCCCTTAGTATGGAACTAACTCCTATTCATCCTTTATATCCCAGGCTAGGAATCCACCCTATCAAGGAATACAATCACCGAAAAAAGGCTGCGTGCCCACTGCAGCCTGTAACTTCCAGGCGCTCCTGTCTCTTATGGCATTCACTACCCGGCCCATGAAGATCTGTTCTTGTGTCTGTCTTCCCCATCAGGATGTGCTACAGGGACTGTGTCTTATTCTGCACGTTGATACCAGGGCACTGCTTGTCCCTAGACAGTGATGATGGTGATTATGTGCACATCTGGAGGACAACACTAAGAGCTGACATTTGCCTGGTGCTCACTACATGCCATACCTCATGCTAAGCACTTTTCCACATCATCTCTTTTAATCCTCACAATGACAAGGACGACCACAATGAGAAAACTGTGGAACAGAGAGATTAAGAAATTGTCCACGTTACCCAGTTGGTGAGAGTATTACCAAACTCAGGTCTGGCTGCTTGCTGCTCAGAAATCAATACTTGAGAGGCAAGTGTTGGTAGAAACGGAAAACGTTGCTTTTAATCAGAAAGCTGGCAATCTGGAGAAAAAGCAGACTCATGTCCCCAAACCAGCTTCAAAGATTCTGCTCAGCCATGAAAGTTTTTAAAGGGAAAAGGGGAAGTAATCTCAGTTAATCTTTGAGATAGGGGATCAGACTGGTTGCCATCTCCCACTGCGTGTAGGCTTGCTGTCCAGTTTTCCCAGCACCAATTATCAAAGAGACTGTTTTTTCTCTTTTGTATAACCTTACCTCTGTCATAGATTAGTTGACCATAGGTGCGTGGGTTTATCTCTGGGTTTTCTATCTTGTTCCATTGGTCTATGGACTGCTTTGGCTATTCGGGGTCTTTTGTGTCTCCATACAAATTTTAAGATTGTTTGTTCTAGTTCTGTAAAAAATGTCATTGTAATCTGATAGGGATTGCACTGAATCTGTAGATTGCTTTGGGTAGTAGAGTCATTTTCACAATATTGATTCTTCCAATCCGAGAACATGGTATATCTCTCCATCTGTTGGTATCATCTTTAATTTCTTTCATCAGTGTCTTATAGTTTTCTGCATACAGGTCTTTTTTCTCCCTAGGTAGGTTTATGCCTAGGTATTTTATTCTTTTTTGTTGCAATGGTAAATGAGGGTGTTTCCTTAATTTCTCTTTTAGATTTTTCATCATTAGTGTATAGGAATGCAAGAGATTTCTGTGCATTAATTTTGTATATTGCAATTTTACCAAATTCATTGATTAGATCTAGGAGTTTTTTGGTGGCATTTTTAGGATTCTCTATGTATAGTATCATGTCATCTACACACAGTGACAGTTTTACTTCTTCTTTTCCAATTTGTATTCCTTTTATTTTTTTTCTTCTCTGATTCTTGTGGCTAGGACTTCCAAAACTATGTTGAATAATAGTGGTGAGAGTGGACATCCCTGTCTTGTTCCTGATCTTAGAGGAAATGCTTTCAGTTTTTCACCATTGAGAATGATGTTTGCTCTGGGTTTGTCGTATATGGCCTTTATTATGTTGAGGTAGGTTCCCTTTATGTCCACTTTCTGGAGAGTTTTTATCATAAATTGGTGTTGAATTTTGTCAAAAGCTTTTTCTGCATCTATTGAGATGATCATATGGTT
>NC_041216.1:26365692-26366253 GCF_002837175.3 Physeter macrocephalus
CTCTGCTATATTTTGGAAGAGTTTGAGAAGGATGGGTGTTATCTCTTCTTTAAATGTTTGATAGAATTCACCTGTGAAGCCCTCCATTCCTGGACTTTTGTTTGTTGGAAGATTTTTAATCAGTTTCAATTTCATTCCGTGTGATTGGTATGTTCATATTTTCTATTTCTTCCTGGTTCAGTCTTGGAAGGTTATACCTTTCTAAGAATTTGTCCATTTCTTCCAGGTTGTCCATTTTATTGGCATAGAGTTGCTTGTAGTAGTCTCTTAGGATGCTTTGTATTTCTGCCGTGTCTCTTGTAACTTCTCCTTTTTCATTTCTAATTTTATTGATTTGAGTCCTCTCCCTCTTTTTCTTGATGAGTCTGGCTAATGGTTTATCAATTTTGTTTATCTTCTCAAAGAACCAGCTTTTTGTTTAATTGATCTTTGCTATTGTTTTCTTTTTTCTATTTCATCTATTTCTGCTCTGATCTTTAGGATTTCTTTCCTTCTGCTAACTTTGGGTTTTGTTTGTTCTTCTTTCTCTAGTTCCTTTAGGTGTAAGGTTAGATTGTTTAT
>NC_041216.1:26367359-26454999 GCF_002837175.3 Physeter macrocephalus
AGCATTTGTTGTAGACCTGGTTTGGTGGTGCTGAATTCTCTTAGCTTTCGCTTGTCTGTAAAGCTTTTGATTTCTCCATCAAATCTGAATGAGATCCTTGCTGGGTAGAGTAATCTTGGTTGTAGGTTCTTCCCTTTCATCACTTTTAGTATATCATGCCACTCCATTCTGGCTTGTAGAGTTTCTGCTGAGAAATCAGCTGTTAACCTTATGGGAGTTCCCTTATATGTTATTTTTTGTTGTTTTTCCCTTGCTGCTTTCAGTAATTATTCTTTGTCTTTAATTTTTGCCAATTTGATTACTATGTGTCTCGGCTTGTTTCTCCTTGGGTTTATCCTGTATGGGACTCGCTGCACTTCCTAGACTTAGGTGGCTATTTCCTTTCCCATGTTAGGGAAGTTTTCGACTATAATCTCTTGAAATATTTTCTTGGGTCCTTTCTCTCTCTTCTCCTTCTGGGACCCCTATAATGTGAATGTTGTTGAGTTTAATGTTGTCCCAGAGGTCTGTATGGTTTTTGTCCCACAGGCTGCAGGACTGTAGTTCTTCTTGCTTCTGCTGTCTGCCCTCTGGTGGATGAGGCTATCTAAGAGGATTGCTGGGAGGGACTGGTGGTGGGTAGAGCTGACTGTTGCTCTGGTGGGCAGAGCTCAGTAAAACTTTAATCCACTTGACTGTTGATGGGTGGGGCTGGGTTCTCTCCCTGTTGGTTGTTTGGCCTGAGGCAACCCAACACTGGACCCTACCTGGGCTCTTTGGTGGGTCTAATGACAGACTCTTGGAGGGCTCATGCCAAGTAGTACTTCCCAGAACTTCTGCTGCCAATTTCCTTGTCCTCACAGTGAGCTACAGCCACCCACTGCCTCTGCAGGAGGCCTTCCAACACTAGCAGGTAGGTCTGGTTCAGTCTCCCCTGGTATCACTGCTCCTTCCCCTGAGTCCTGATGTGCACACTACTTTGTGTGTGCCCTCCAAGAGTGGAGTCTCTGTTTCCCCCACTCCTTTTGAAGTCCTGCAATCAAATCCCACTAGGCTTCAAAGTCTGATTCTCTAGGAGCTCCTCGTCCTGTTGTTTGTTCCTACCAATCCAACCATACCAATAACTACATTAAATGTAAATGGACTAAACACACAAATTAGAGGGAGAGGGATAAATTAGGAGTTTGGGATTAACATATACACACTACTGTATATAAAATAGATAAACAAGGAGGTCCTACTCTACAGCACAGGGAACTATACTCAATATTTTGTAATAACTTATAGGGGAAAATAATCTGAAAAAGAATATATATATATTAGAATATATATACATATATATCTGAATCACTTTACTGTATACCTGAAACTAACACAACATTGTGAATCAACTATACTTCAATTAAAAGTAAATAAATAAATAAGTGAATAAATAAACACACAAATTAAAAGAGATTGTCAGATTCGATTAAAAACACAAGCCCCAGGGAACTCCCGAGCTGTCCAGTGGTTAGGACTCAATGCTTTCACTGCCATGGCCTGGGTTTGATCCCTGGTCGGGGAACTGAGATCCTGCAAGCTGCGTGGCATGGCCAAGAAAACAAAGCAAAACAAAAACACAAGACCCAAATATACATTATATTTAAAGAAACCCACTTTAAATATAATGACAGAGATAGGTTAAAAGCAGAAGGATGAAAATACTAGTTAAAAGAAAATGGAGTAGTTATATTAACATAGAATAGACTTCAGAACAAGAAATGTAACCAGGGATGAAAAAGGACATTACATAATGATAAAAGGGTCAAATTACCAAGAAGACACACCATTCCTAAATGAGCATGCATAGCAAAAGAGCTTCAAAATACATGAAGCAAAACATGATAGATGATGAATTGGGAGATTGGGATTGACATATATACACTAATGTGTATAAAATGGATAACTAATGAGAACCTGCTGTATAAAAAAATAAATAAAATAAAATTCAATAAAAACCATGATAGAATTAAAAAGGCAAATTCATAATTATTCCTGGAGATTGCAACACTCCTCTCTCAAACATCAACAATTGAAAAATGCAGAAAATCAACAAAATCTACTTGGCTTGAACACTATAAATCAACTTGGTCTAACTGAGATTTACAAAACATTCCACCCCCAAAATAGAATACATTTTCAAGTGCACATGGAACATTCATCAAAATAGAGCATATTTTGGGTTATTAAACAAACATTAACAAGCTTAAAAGAAAACTATGTGAAGTACATTTTCTGATCATAATGAAATTAAACTAGTAATCAATTCCAGAAAGATATCTGGAAAACACTAAAATATTTTGAAATAAAAATACACTTTTAAAGGCAAATATCATATGATATCACTTATATGTGGAATCTAAAAAAATGATACAAATGAACTTATTTACAAAACAGAAATAGACTCACAGACATAGAAACGAACTTACAATTACCAAAGGGGATAACGGGGCGGAGTGGGGGTAGATAAATTAGGAGTTGGGATTAATTTATACACACTACTATATATAAAACAGGTAAACAAAAAAAACCTACTGTATAGCACAGGGAACTTTACTCAATATCATGTAATAACCTATAATGGAAAAGAATATGAGAAAGAATATATATATATAATATATATATAATATTTATATAGCTGAATCACTTTGCTATACACTTGAAACTAACATAACATTGTACATTAACTATACTTCAATATTAAAAAAAACCCACATATCTACCTGGGGTGGAGGGGGAATACACTTCTAAATAACCTAAAAGCCAAGAAGTCACAAGGAAAATCAGAAAATATTTTGAACTGAATGAAAAAATATATAACATATCAAAGTTTGAGGATTCTAGCTAAAGCAGTACTTAGAAGGAATCTACAAGATAATTCCTAGAACTAATAAGTAAATTTAGCCAGGTCACAGGACATGAAGTAGTATACAAAAATCAAATGTATTTTTATACACTAGCAGGGAACAATTAGAAATATAAATTACAAGGGAAGGGAAAAATTAAGAATTTGGGATTAACAGATATGCACTACTATCTGTAAAATAGATAAACAACAAGGACCCACTGTATAGCAGTGGGAACTGTATTCAGTGTCTTGTGGTGACCTATGGTGGAAAAGAGACTGAAAAAGAATATATATACACACATACACACACATATATACACACATACACACACATATAGCTGAGTCACTTTGCTATACACCTGGGACCAGTACAGCATTGTAAATCAGTTATACTTCAATAAAAAAAACAAAAAATAACAAACAAGCAAACAAAATAAATAGAAATTACATAGGCAGAGCCATTAAGAGCACCAAAAATATAATCATTCTCCCAAGTGAAAAAAAGTTTAGATCGACGCAAAATTTGTATGTTGGCATTTATAGCGGTGTTAATTGCCAGAGACTGCCCTTCAAATGGTGAATGAATAAACAAATTGTGCAACACAAGTAAGTGGAATACTACAAAGTAATAAAAAGAACTGAAATATTGATTCCGATGAATCTCAAATGCTTTATGCTGGATGAAAGAAGCCAGACTCAAAAGGTTATGTACTACATGATTCCATTTAGATGATATTCACCCAAAGGCAAACTTTAGGGATGGGGAAAGGGATTTCAAGGATATGGGTGGGAGGAAGCACTGACCACAGAGGGTCAGCATGAAGGAATTCTGGAATGTGTATGGAACTATTCTGTATGTTGATTGTGATGGTGGTTACACAACTATCAACTTGTCAAAACTCATAGAACTGTTTAGCAAAAAGTGTACACTTCACTGCATGCTAATTTAAAATTAGATAAATGAGAATTTTTTAAATAAAGAAATCCACATTCTTCTGAGTCCAATCTGAGCTATTGGTCCAGTTTCAAAAGATGGTGGGATTGCAAAGGAAAAGTTCTTAATCAACAAGGACACGAGAGGAAATTCACTTTCGTTGTTGTTTTATTCTGATAAAATAGAATAAAGAAGGGAAATAAATGTGCTGTATCATGTTATTAAAATAACAACATAGCCAACAACTGTCAATGAATATTTTTTAAATATAAGGAGGATATTTCCCTTCAGAAGAAAAATATTGATGAGGCCCACAAAGTGACATCAGGCTTCCTTATATGATATTTGCATAATCAATTTCTTCATCCAGAATGTTCTCACCTTTGGATTATTCTCCCTATTTTTTGTTTCTTCCAGGAGGGCTACTGAAATCCCTACATTCATTCTTTGTGCCTGAAATAAAAATATAAAAAGTAAAATGTAGGTCAAATGCAAAAATAAGATTTCCATATTGTCAGACAACTCCATCTTCAGCAGGCTATGACAGTCACATCAAAGCATATTTCAGTTTTTTTCTTTGAATGCCACGCTGTTGTTAGATTATCATTTTGTTTTGGAAACTGTAGATTAGATCGATGTGAATTTGTTCAGAGGAGTGTCATGTACATAAGGCTTCCCAGCAGGGATGACCATTAATTGGTCTGCAGCTGTGTCCAATTTTGTGTGAAAAAATAAGTCCATCAAATGGCACAGAACATTAAGAACAAATATTTCTCAGGACTTTGTAAATGGGAATACTTGTAAATACTGTATATTTTAAAAATTATGTTATAACAATGCCTTTTACCAAAAAGCAAAACCATAAAATTTTCTTTAGCAATTTCTCAAAAAGAATTTTTATTCCCATGTGGTGACTCAAAAATCTTAATTAGGTGCAAAAATACAACTAAATAGCAAGTATAAAAATTCTTTAATAAGGCAAAAATACATCCTTCTGTAATTCTGACTGTGAAATTAATCCATTTTTATTTACCTTCAATTATAGGAGCCATAGAGTACAACTATGACCTTACTTAAACTTCTATTATAAAATGCAGAAATGGGCTTCAGAATTAACTTTCTAAATAATATTGGTTTAATTCCTTTAAAAACGTTTATTTACGATAAAACTGTGGTGTTGTTTAAAATGTGATGTAAGGAAGCCCTATTAGAACCCATTTCTTTTATTTTGTGTATTCCGGTATATGACACGTCATTTCACAGCCCTAAATCTGATCTAGTATTGACTGATCCAGCATGGGTCTGCATCCTATGAATTAACATAGGATGAAAATAATTTCTGTTACATTTATTTAAAATTAACACTAGCTTGAAACCATTTTGAGCAGCCCCGTCTGCGTTGGATAGGGCTGCCTAGAAATGGCAAAATCTTTCTTTGCTCCAGTTTGATAAATATTAGTCATTTGCATCACTTGGGGCCACTTGCCATCTGTTCCCTCAGCCTGGGCAGAGATGCGTTTGGAACGAGCTATCTGGACGGCAGGAAAGGGCAGAGGCCTGAAAGCCTCTGAGGTCCCAGAGACCCGCCGTGGGCAAGGAGCACTTCGTGTCAGACCTGCGCCGGGAGAGCGCAGGCCCGCAGGGATAGAGACTTACACCTGTGCATCCGGGATACTTATACCTCGGAACAGGTGCCGTGCAGGTGACTCCTGATGGGCTCCAGAGACTAGATCCCTTGATCTCAGTGTTGGAGCAAGAAACTGGGGCCCATCCAGCCCCACAAGTCAGGGGCTGAGATTCCACCACACCGCCCGGGGCTCTGGCCCCCTGAGCTCCTATCCCAGGTGTCTGGCTCTGCCCACACAGTCCTGGGAGGCCTTGTCCAGCCTTGACTTGGCGCACCTAGCTCCGCCCCGCCCACCAAGGCCTTGACCCTAGCCACGCCCCTCCCCCCTCGCCCCCACCCCGTCCCTGCGTTGGCCCGCCTCTTCCACCCGGGCCACGCCCTGATCCTGCCGAGCCTTGGCCCCGCCTCTTCTCTTCCGTCTCCTCCCGACCACTCCCGACGCCGCCTGGACTTGGCCGCACCTCGCCGGGCTCCGCCACGCCCCCACACGTCGACGCGCCCCCGGACACGCCCACCAAGGCCCCGCCCCACCCTGGCCTAAGAGAACCCGCGTCGGGGGCGTGTGATGGATTGGCGGGTGGTGTAGGAGGTGGCGCCCTCCTGCGGACCCCGAGTCTACCCTCCCAGCCCTGCCCCCGAGGTCGCCCTATGCCGGGCCTTCTCCTGAACTTCCAGGGCAGCCGGACCTCGTACTTAACGAGGCCGGAGTGAAGCCCAGTCTCAGACCACCAGGGTCCGCTTCCCAAACCCAACGGCCCAGCCCAGGTGTTAGCCAAGCACCTGACAAAGCAGCACTATGGACACACAGGGACTGCCCAGGACGAGGACACACGGACAAGGAAGAAACAAGAAAGGAGAACTTACCTTTGGGAAACTTTCCAAAGATGTTCACTTTCTGAGTAAGAATGATGCACAAACCCCTAAAAGCTGTAAGTAGATGGATGGATATGTGAGTCAATCTTAAGTTTAAAAAAAAATAAAATAAATATTAATAATATTTTATTAGTATAAAATAATAAAATTATAAAAGCAGAGTCGAATTTAATTGGGAATAGTGGAGGAATTACAATTCGGGACAAAAAAGCTGTGGAGAGCCATAGGCCAGTCCGGAGAGGCAAAGGGAAGGTTAGCTTTTATTAGGTTTTAGGAGGGAATAGCGGAGGGTTGCTTTGAACAAAAGTTCACTGGAGAAGAACAAGAGTTGTGACAGTTTCTCATTGGCTGCAATTGGGCAGGGAGGGATCTTCCTTCCTTCTCTTTAACAGGAGACGAAATTCCTATGTGAAACATGTCCTTCCTGGTCAAAATAACTTATCTTCTGTCTTCCTTTTGGTTATGTAGTTTTCCATGAGTGTACTTGCATGAGATCTCCTCATTCAGGGCTTCCTGACTCCACTTTAAATGAGGTTTCTTTTATTTTCACAGATGGATGGGGTGCAGATGGATGAATGGATGGTTGACCGGTGGGTGGGTGGATGGATGGGTGCATAGATAGATGGGGGGATGAATGGATGGTGGATGAAGAGAGGGTGGATGGATGGGTGGGTGGACGATGGATGAAGAATGGATGGATGGGTAGGTGGATGGATGGGTGAGGGGATGGCTGGGTGGCTGGGTGGGTGGATAGATGGATAGGTGGTGGGTGGGTGGATGGATGGATGGGTGGGTAGGTGGGTGGATGGATGGCAGATGGGTGGGTGAAGTGTGGGTAAATGGTTGGATGTTTCGATGAGTGGATGGACGATGGATGGTTGGTGGCTGGGCAGATGGAACTACTCCTAAATGTCTTTTGAAGAGTGGCCCCAGGGATCAGGACTTTGGAACATTCCACTAGAAAAAAAAAAACAGGTGTGTTTTGGCTAGGCATGTATTTATCATACAGATATGTTCTTTAACTAATGGGCAACAAATATTTATTGAGCACCTGCTGTGTTCCAGGCAGTGAGGATACAGGAAGGAACAAAATAGACAGCCCTGCCCTTATGGAGCTTACAGACCCCAAATAAACCCGAGGTAAATATCCCCACAGCATGTTGGAGGGCTGTGGAGAAAAGCCATTGCAGGGTGAGGGGCACGGGAGGTGAGGGAGGGTCTGAAGGCAGCATTTGATGAAATGAGTTCCTACTTGTAAATCACAGAGAGAGGAGCCGTATTCCGTATTTGAGGAAACTAGTACCTGGATGAACGGCAGGAGGAAATGGACAGTGGGCTGGCCTGGGCCTTAGTGTCTTTCTGCTGAACATTTATGATTTCACGGAACACCATCAGACAGGGCACCCTGCGTCCATGCTGGACCAAGACAAAAACAAGAGCACCCCGAGGTCACCTCTGCTCAGACAAGAGCAAGAACATTGTGAGAACCACAAAAATGATCCAACACCCTCTATCCTGGCTAATATAATAGACGGCTGCTTCTTTTCCAGTTACGGGTTTAGCCTCCTGACCTTCCAGATAAGAATTAGTAGGATATCCAAGCATAGACTCATCCCTGCTTCCTGACAGCATCCAATCCAGAGCAAAGCCTTGCTTCCTTGGACACCCACCTGCCCCCCCACCCCCCGTCACCCAACTCAAATCCTTAAAGCCCTTTCCAATCTCTTGTGGTTCTCATAGTGTAGGGTTCTATGAAACGAATCAAAAAACGCAGCGTTTTCTGGCTGCAGGTGTATTCTTGGTGGTTGTTGGCAAGAAGATGTTTACAATAAAGAAGTAATCAAAATGAAATTATTTGAACTGAAACAATAACTTGATATTCTGTGTTTTTTGAAACTTGAGGAGAGATCTTCTCCCCCTGTCTTTACCCAGGAGGACTCGGGTAAACTAAATTCTGATCTCAGAAAAGGCTAAAGGAGAACTTTGGAAATCAAAGCTTAGTTACTGTTCTGGGGGACAAGATGGTTTTCTTGCCAGAAAAACCCAGTACTCCTGTGAATCGGGGACTCTGAGGCATGTGCAGAATTTGGTTTTACTTTTTTTGTTTTTTTTTTTGTGGTACGCGGGCCTCTCACTGTTGTGGCCTCTCCCGTTGCGGAGCACAGGCTCCGGACGCACAGGCCCAGCGACCGTGGCTCACGGGCCCAGCCGCTCCGTGGCATGTGGGATCTTCCCGGATCGGGGCACGAACCCGTGTCCCCTGCATCGGCAGGCGGACTCTCAACCACTGAGCCACCAGGGAAGCCCCAGAATTTGGTTTTGATGATTAGATTTGAAATGCAATGGAAGGGACTTCCCTGGTGGTCCAGTGGGTAAGACTCCGTGCTCCCTATGCAGGGGTCCCGGGTTCGATCCCTGGTCGGGGAACTAGATCCCGCATGCATGCCGCAACTAAAAGCCCACATGCCGCAGCGAAGATCCCAAGTACCGCAGCTAAGAGCTGGCGCAGCCAAAATAAATAAATAATAAATAAATAAATATTTTTTAAAAAATGAAATGCATTGGAAGTATCAAGGGTATAGCCTGCCTTCCATGACATATGAGTTAACTCTGGAAAGTAGAAATAAAAATCATTAAATAAAGTCACCCAGTTGATTCAGTTCATCTCAGCACCGATTCTCCTCATTGACCTATCCCCTGTGGATCTATTCTGAACTTTTCATTTCCACTTAACTTCACACCGAGCTCTCAGTCGCGATTAATATTCTCTAGCTGAAAGTCTCCTCTAATATCAGAAATATGACAAAAATGCTGGCTGAAGCCCTTTGGGCATCATTCAGGTGACACTTGAGTCATTCTCTTGAGCCTCTCCTAAACAAGCTTCCTGTGTAATTGGATGAATCAAATCAATAAAATAGAGTGTATATTTATCCATTACCCTTCCTCTTCCGCCATCACTCGTGGGGCATGACGCATGCCCTAGTGTGTTAAATCCAGACCCAGAGCGTCATTACTTTGGCAGCTCATCCTTCTTTGAGAAGTGGTTTTCTAGGTCACAAGGATGGAGATGGATGTCTTTGCTAGAAAAATGAGGCCTGAAAGAGAAGCATCAGCCCATCTGTTGCTGCCCACAAGGTCCCATAGAAATGCATCATTTTTAAGGCAAACGTATGGAATTATTTCTCAAAGTGCTTTATAAAAAATCTAGGCCCACTGAATTGTGCTCTGATCTTTGGGAATGTAGCCATTTTCTCACGTGATCAACCCCGTTTCAGGGCAGGAGTGGGCAAGCCACACTGGTCCAATTCCACAAAATCGGCCCCCCTGGCATCCTGCAGTGGAGGGACCCCTGAGCACCCAGGGCTCTCCTCGAAAGGGATTGGCTACATATCCCCCACTTCCAACAATGTCAGGGGTGGGACATTCGAGGGATGTCAAATACAGCAAGATAGCCCAGCCAGACCTGGGTCCCCATGGCAGTCTCAGTGCTGACCAGCTATGGGAACTTGGGCAGCCTCACTTCCATCATCTGAAAAGCAGGGATGCGGCTGTGGCTGTACCTCCCTCCCGGACACTTGGGCATGTGCCATCCACAGTGCACAGAGCCTCGGACACCTGCATAAATCTTGGCATCATCATTCTTATTTTTCCATTTAGAGAGAAAGTGCCAAGCCTCCCTAGGCTGTCTTCAGAGATGTGGGCTTGTCGACTCTCACTGGGGCAGACAGGCCTGTGGACTCTGCCGGGCTGGATGGGCCCTGGCTGCCACCAGAGCAATGTCCAAACTGCCAGATGTGATGGGGCTGGGCACTCACATGCTTGTCTCAACAGATGTTGGTGGAAGAACTGTAAAATTGCCAACTCTGAGTCTGAAGGGAAATTAGATCTAAAAAGTTCAAGATAAACCTTCTGCAACTGGACGGGGCTTCATCCCTGGGCTTGACAAAACGTGTGCCTTCGAGGGAGAGCCAGCTTCCCATTTGCAGTAAATTAGTTGGGGGTGTTAACATAATGACTCTGCTGTTAAAGTAGAGACGGGTACACGTTAGGAGGTGCTTATTCTGGAAGACCTCTTCATTAATAGACCCACTGGAATGCAGAAGAGCACAAGGAAAACTTTTCCTAGGAGACTTGCTGGAGTTTGTTTCCAGATTGTGGAAGCTATTGTGCTGGGAAGAAGCAAAATTTTGAACAGTTGGGTTATTTTGTGTTAATTTATCTTCTAAATTTCTTTTTCTGGGTCTGATTTAATACATCTTTCCTGTAATCAACAAACATCTACTTGTGTTGAGGTCTTCATATTTTGAGGGTCTCCCCTTTTTTTCTTACAACGGGAATTGATAATGCATTTTGAACTTCAGCTGATGCATTTTGAACTTCAGCTGATCATTGTTAACAGAGCCCCTGTTCTATGCCTACCACCGTGGTCAGCCCTGGGGGACGAAGGTGATTTGTGGGATTCGATTGGATGACACGTGAACACTCTGGCACGGTGCCTGGCATGGTGCCTGGCATGGTTGGCCAACACCTTCCATACATGTCTAGAATGCCCTGGAGTGGGTTGTTTAAATAACCTACACTTAGTTCTCACAGTTCTGGTGGCTGGAAGTTTAAGATCAGGGTGCCAGTGTGGTCGGGTTCTGGTGAGGGCTCCCTTCCTGGTTTGCAGGCAGCCACCTTCTTGCTGTGTCCTTACTTGGTGGAGAGAGATCATCTCTCTCGTTTCTTTCTTTTTGTTGTTGTTGAATTTTTGAATTTTATTTTATTTTATTTTTTATACAGCAGGTTCTTATTAGTTACCCATTTTATACATATTAGTGTATGTATGTCAATCCCAATCTCCCAATTCATCACACCACCCACCCCCCCCCCCCCACCTTCCCCCCTTCGCTTCACTCTGTATGACAGTCTCTAGATCCACCCACATCTCTACAAATGACCCAGTTTTGTTCCTTTTTATGGCTAATATTCCACTCTATATACGTACCACATCTTCTTTATCCATTCGTCTGTCGATGGGCATTTAGTTTGCTTCCGTGACCTGGCTATTGTAAATAGTGCTGCAATGAACATTGGGGTGCATCTCAAGTTTCTTTTCATAAGGGCGCTAATCACATTCATGAGGGCTCCACCCTCATGACCTAATCACCCCCTCCCCAAAGACCCCACCTCCCAACACCATCACCTTGAGGGTTAGGGCTTCAACATACGAATTTGGGAGGCACAAGCACTCAGTCCACAGCAACAGAGGAGAGAGGTGCATGCACCACTTGATAAGTCTTCTTCCCATTGAGGGCTCCACCCTCATGACCTAATCACCCCCTCCCCAAAGACCCCACCTCCCAACACCATCACCTTGAGGGTTAGGGCTTCAACATACGAATTTGGGAGGCACAAGCACTCAGTCCACAGCAGGAGGAGAGAGGTGCATGCACCACTTGATAAGTCTTCTTCCCATAGGCTCCCCTAGGAGGGGGCAAGCACAGGGTGCCTTTGGGCTGGGTTTTAAGGACGAGGTTGATTTCTACAAGGGAAACAGCATCATGAGCAAAGAAGAAACTGTAGAGGCAGGGGACAGGTGTCCGGCCAGAGGCGGTCCTGAGAGCTGGGCCAAAACCACAGTAGGACAGGGCTGGAGACTCCTTTGGAAGGGAGGGGGTGGACTTTCTCCTGAGGGCCCTGCCTCACGAGCATTTGGCTCTCTGATTTTGTTTCCTCGCCCTCTGCCCTCCATGCTGACCTGAAGTCCCTGCAGGGGTGTTGAACAGAAGCACTTCCAAACCTGCCCCAGGTCTGACTTCCTGTCCACTCTGAGCTGAGAAGAGGCTCTGGAAGCACACGTCTTCAATGTTGGGCAAGTGGACCGTGGCCAGTTTGGTAAGTGGGTAGATTGCAATAGTTCCTCCACCAAGAAATGGGGTTTCTCTCCCCCCTTGTTACGGGCTGAATTGTGTCCCCCCCCAGATTTATATGTTGAAGTCCTAAACCCGGTACCTTAGAATGTGACTGTATTTGGAGTCGGGGCCTTTAAAAAGATGGTTAAGGTTAAATGAGCTCATATGGGTGGGCTCTAATCCAATGGGACTTGTGTCCTTACAAGAAGAGATTAGGACACAGACCCACACAAAGGAAGGACCATGTGAGGACACAGGGAGAAGGTGGCCATCTACACACCAAGGAGGGAGGCCTCAGAAGTAACCAACTCTGCCAACAACTGGTTCTTGAACTTCCAGCCTCTAGGACTGTGAGACAATAATTCTGTTGTTTAAGTACCCCAGAAAACTAATACAGCACCCCTCGAGTGTAGGCCGGCATGAGCACTTGCTTTGATGAAGGGAATGCAGTAGAAGTGACCTTGAGGGTTTCTGAGCCGGGGTCTCAAGAGCCCTGCAGCTTCCATGCTTGCTCTTGCTCTGCCCTGAGATGCCATGTGAAGGCTCCAGGGCCAGCCTCCTGGGGCATGAGTGACCAGGTGGAGAGGGAGGTCTGGCTGCTAGCCAGCACCAGCCTCCAGCCAGGCAAGTGAGGTCCTCTTAGAAGCCAGGGCCACGTGAATGACCCAGACAACAGCAGCAGACTCTTTACCTCCTATGAACAACCCAGTCCAAATTTCTGACCCGCAGAATCAGGAGCCAATAAAATCGTTGTTGTCTTAAGCCACTAGATTTTGGGGTAGTTTCTTACACAGCACTAAATGACTGAGACAATAAGCTTCAGAGGGAAAAAAATAAACACAGAACTCATACACCAGGCTAAAAGGATTTCCAAAAATTCATTCATTCAACAAATAGTATTTGAGACCCACAATGTGCCAGCCACTGTTCAAGGCACTTGGGATACATCAGTGAGCAAAACAGAGTCCCTGCCTTCATAATAACCCCAATAAACATATTAAGTAAATAAAACATGATAAATGAAAACATTTAAAATAGACTGTTTAAGGGGGTGGGAAATACAAGGGGGAGGAAAGGGCAGCGTGTGATTTTTAAATAAGCGTTGGCAGTCAGGACTCGTGAGCAGAGACTCAAATTTGATGAACGAGTTGGCCATGTAGATATTTGGGGTTAGCATTCCAGGCAGAAGGGGCAGCCAGTGCAAAGGCCCTGAGGCGGAAGCATGCCTGGAGGGGAGTGAGCAAGGTGGAGAACCGTAAGAGATGAGGTGTGGCCCACTAAGCCACTATAAAGACTTTTCTCAGAATGAAGAGCTTTTTTGTAATAAAGCAGTATTTGGTCAATTGGCACCCAGGGGAATCCTGAAGTTCAGAACCTGGTTACCACCAAAAAGAACTGTGAACAGCTGTGCTTGCCGTTGCATGTTCTTCACACTCACAAACCTGCTGGGAGCTGTACACAACCATGTGCTTGGGTCCACTTGCTTCTGCGCCGGCCCCCGGGAAGTGGGCTCTGTGCAGCCAGTGGAGGCGGGACAGGGGAGTGGTTCAGGCACCAGGCACCAGGCACTCAGCTTGGCCGCATAGGTCACCACGTGATGGCGCCACGTGCAAAAGGCAGATGTGGTCGTGCCTACAGCCAGAAGACTACCTGTGACATGGCCCTTCTCTAACCACCTCTGTCCTGACGCTGGGTCCTCAGCAGCTGCTGCTCCCGTTTCTCTGCCCCTGCTTCACAACAAGACTCCCTAAAAGAGTTTTCTGTTCATGGTCTCTACTTCCTTTTTCCCCATTCTCTCTTTAAAAAAAAAAAAATCTATATATTATTTATTTATTTTGGTAACGCCGTGTCTTAGTTGCAGCATGCGGTATCTTTAGTCGTGGCATGAGGGCTCCTTTAGTTGAAGCATGCGGCATGTGAACTCCTAGGTGCGGCATGCATGTGGGATCTAATTCCTTGACCAGGGATCGAACCTGGGCCCCCTGTATTGAGAGCGTGGAGTCTTACCCACTGGGTCACGAGGGAAGTCCCCATTCTGTCTCGAAACCACTGCAATCAGTCTTTCAACTCTCTATGCCACCAGAACTGCTCTGGTCGAAGTTGCGAGACCCTTTGTGTTGCTACCTGGATACCCCCCAGTTATTCCTCGTCTGCAGGCTTTGACGTGGACCATCCTTCCCTCCTTCTAGAAACGCTGTCTTCATCGGGCCTCTTCCTCGGTTCTCTTTTCCCTCACTGGCCCCCTGGTGGCCCCTTTGCTGGCTCCTCCACGTCTCCCCGTGGGGCTCTTGGGCCCGCACCCTCCTCTCTTCTCTCCACCTTCACTTCCTTGGTGATTCATGCACCCGATGCCTTTAGGTACTGTCTGATGACTCCCAAGTTTTATCTGCAGCCCAGGTCTTCCTCCTGGACCCCGCATGCATCCAGCTGCTCTCTTGACCTCTCCCCTGGGTGTCTAACAGGCAACCCCATTCTAACGTGTCCAAACCACTCTGGCCATCCCTTGCAGACCTGCTCTTGCACTTTAGTTGCAGGTGACATCACCCTTCCAGGTTCTCAGGCCAATAACTTTGGGGTCATCCTCGATGTATCTTTCACCTTCAATTCACCAGCAAGTCCCGCTGGCTGTTCCTTCAAAATAGTTGCAGAATCTGTCCCTTCTCACCACCCCGAGTTCTCATCTCCAGAGGGTGGTCCCCCTGCTTTTACCCTGTCCCCCTTGCAGTCTCCTCCCCACACAGTGGCCAGAGTGAGCTTTCTAAAACATAATTCACACTGTGTCATACTATTGCTCCAAATGGGCTTCCTATCCTACTCACTTTAAAGCTGTTTTAAGTCCTTAAAAACCTAGATCTGTCCTTCTACCATCTTTCTGTTCTCAACTTCCACCTTTTCCCCCTTGATCACTCTGCTTGAGCCATGCTGACCTCCTGGGTGCTGCTCAAACAGGCATAGCCCAATCCTACCCCAGGGCCTTTGCACTTGCTATTCCCACTGCCTGGAATGCTCTTGTTCTCAGATGGCCGTATGGCACCCTCCTCATTTCCCTCTATGCTGACCCCCTATATAGAGTAGCCCCTCCATCATCACCCTCCTAAGCCTACTTAGTTCTTCATGGCACTTGTCACTACCTGATGCATTGGGAGTAAACTCAGGCTTTGTTTACTTTTGTATCCTCAGTATCTTGAACAGTACCTGGCACATGCTAGGTGCTCAATAAATATTGTTGAATGAACAAGTGAATGACATGACTCCCTTGTTTAAAACCCCTCATTGTCTCCTCATGGCTATTAACAGACAGTCCAAATTCCTTGACTTGGTGATGTGATCCGGTCCTGTCGATCCCTCTGGTCTTTGTTAGCTGTGTCCAGCCTTTTCCAAACTTGCGGGACACGTCCTCCAGGCCCTGGTTTAGGCTGTTCCCTCACCTCTTCCTTGTCTACCTCTCCTGCAAAGCCCTCCTGATTCTGCCGAGAAGCCTTCAAGTCCCACAGTTTATTGCTGTCATACAACCGACAAGGCAGGCATTCAGTCACCGTTTATACAAAATGGTTACCTGAGATATAATTTAATACAAATTAAGGCTGTAACTAATATAGATGAGGGTAAATTTAGAATTTTAATTAATATACATTAAATCTCTATCTGAGAGCCTATAACCTATGGTTTTTACACGAACAGAAATAAGAGTGGACCCCATGACATCTGAAACAACCTCAACATCAGCTGAACATCTGATTCTGAACTTCCACAGACCAGGGTCGGCCTAAAAGAATGGCATACTATTGCAGTATTTGAAGGGCACAAGCCCATTCCTGACGGTTCATCCTGAATTAGGAGGGTTAGTCATCACCAAGAATGTACTGAACAGGCTTCAAACACTTGCCAAAGTCACTTCCCATCAATTTCTCCTCAAGGAGCCCTCACAAGCGGGGACAGTCAATGTAAATACTATATTCAAAAGTTCTGCCCACGTTACGAAAGGGTAAATATGGCAGCAGAGCAGGTGAACTTAGATTAATTTCAACACAAGGACTAAAAAGAGGTTTGTGACTTTTGTACTTATCCAGTAGGTACTGCTGCTCCGTGGGCACAAGTCACCCCAAACATGTCCTATTAACGGTTTGCTTCTATGTGACACAGAAAACACCCCTCTGGTTAACAAAGGTAATTTGCGACTAGTGAAAGGAATCCCACGTCTTAAAAAGGTGGTTGCTGTTCATACATGTTCATGAAGGTGAAGTCACATTGCTCTGCCGGAGGACCGTTAGGATTGAGTGACGTGCTCAGGACATTTCTGGGACAAGGTGACATTGTCCTTGACGGTCTGTTGAAGGAAAGAAGCTAATTTTCTTTTAAGCTTAAGCTTGAGTCGTAACTTAATTAGGCCATGCTGTAAAATCACCACTAATAACTGTCAGAAGTACCCCTGAGTCACCAGAGAATGACAAAGCTTGGCCGACTGCCCCTTCCACAGGGGAGGGAGCAGTCTGGCGTTCGCCCCGCCTCTCTGAAAGTCCTCGAGGGGCACCAGCAAACCCCCAGTCTCAGCCTGCCTGCTTCCCCACCTCTTGTCAGGACTTTACTTCATGAGTGCTTACACATACACACACATGCTTGCATGCACACACACGTAATACATGTATGTTATTTATGCTACATATACTTTTACATATATATTTTATATGTATGTACAAAACAGCATTTTAAGAAAAGAAAAGAATCCTTTACCCTCACACAGCTATTTTCAATTTTATATTACATATTATTATATTACACAACAATTCTTGTCCACAGTCACCTTTTTCACATAGTGTCAATCATCTCATGTTCTAATTCGTTAACATTATTCTATTGCCCAAGTTCCTATAATCTTTTAGTTACTATGTTAATGATTACTAAAATTACACATTGATAACCTCTATACTAACTCAATCAATTATGTTGGGCATTTGGGCCAGAATTGGGCACATGTAGGTTGAGTTATGCTGTGTTGATGTGTTTGCTTTGAAACACATAGTGGTAGCTAGGACTTTGTCGTAGCTGTTGTTTTTTAAAATGTTTACTTAGTTGCCAAGGAAATCATGGATAACCCTTAGATTCAGATTTATAACCTTCAAGCGTGGCAGCTGCAGTCCATCCACCTTTGGAGAGAGCATATGTTCTCCACTTTGCTACAGACCCCACTACTCCCTATTATCATTCTCCAAGCCCACCTCCCTCATTTACATTATCACCTCTTGACTTCTATATGCACTTGAGTTTGCAACCTTTGATTTAATGTCTTTTCCACTCTAGATAAGGCTTCAGATGATGCCTTCAGGTAATTTTTTGCTTCTGTGGTATTATTAACTTAGGGTATATTTCTGAAAGCAAGCTTCCTGGGTATAAATATATTTTAGCTCTTGCCATAATGTGTTCCATTTGGGATGTCTGTTGAGGCCACAGTCCTCTCCTTTGCAAATAGCTGTCCTAGGTATTCTCCTGCAAGGGGGTTCATCAAAAGCCCAGCTTTTTTTTTTCTTTCCAACAGAGCCCCAGGGGGACTCTGGGTACTGCTACTGCACAGTTCTTCAGATCCTGGAAGCTATCCTGTGACTTTCCAATACATTTTGTTTTCTTGAGCTGGATCTAAGTGGTTTCTGGTGGCCCCATTCCTGCTGTCAGGTTCTTGAGGGCCATCTCTGTCCTCTTGGGCCACAACTGTGTCCCCGCCCCAGCAGTGCTGGCCCCTGGTAGGTGCTGAGATGTCTGCTGAATGAGGAGATGAGCCTGAAATAAGATTACCGCCTTCCACCTTGCCAGACAGGTTGTGTGAAATCGCCCTGTCGTTGCCCTGTCGAAACACTGGTGACCCCCATGCAGCCCGTATCAGGGATCCGAGCTGGACAGTGTCCCAGCCTGTCAGCAGCGTGGCCCCCACTCCCCCACTAGCACCGGGACTCTTCTTTTATTTTTATTTATTTATTTATTTATTTAAAAAATTTATTTATTTATTTTTGGGTGTGTTGGGTCTTCGTTTCTGTGCGAGGGCTTTCTCCAGTTGCGGCGAGCGGGGGCCACTCTTCATCGCGATGCACGGGCATCTCACTGTCGCGGCCTCTCCCGTTGCGGAGCACAGGCTCCAGATGCGCAGGCTCAGTAGTTGTGGCTCACGGGCCTAGTTACTCCGCGGCATGTGGGATCTTCCCAGACCAGGGCTCGAACCTGTATCCCCTGCGTTGGCAGGCAGATTCTCAACCACTGTGCCACCAGGGAAGCCCGGGACTCTTCTTTTAGTGCTCCTCCTGCTTCCCTGATCACCCCTCCTCGATTTCCTGTGTGGGAGCCTCCAAACTTATCACTCCCGCACTTCATTTGGGCCTCTGTCCCTTCCCAGGGGCCTCCTGGATGCCCCGTATAAAACAACATCTTCCCCGACCACCTGCCCTACAGCAGCATCTCTGCACTAGGCTTTATGCCTCTTCATGGCAATAAAAAATAATCATAGTATCTATCTGTTGTGTTGTCTGTCTCCGCTGGTTAGGAAGGTCATAAGAGTAGAAACTTCTTTTCCTCTTGTTCACTGCTCTTTACCCTCAACAAGGCCTGACCTGTGGCTGGCACCCCATTCACGGATTTGACAAATATTTATTGAGTGCCTACTTTGTATAATAACTATATAAAATATATAATGTGCTGGAGGGAGCTAAGTGCCGTGGAAAAAGCAGAGCAAGGCAAGAGTGAGGAATGCTGGGGGTGGGTTCATTGCAACTTTTAAATAGCAGGGTTGAGGGATTCCTCACGTAGGAGGTGATGTTTTAGCAAACACTTGAAGGAGGTGAGGAAGAGAGCCAGGCACCACATCTGGGGAAAGAGCAATCCAGGGGAGGGAGAATCAGGAGTTGCAAATGCCCTAGGCAGGGGCACGTTCAGGGAGTAGTAAGGAGGAAGCTTGGCTGGAGTGGAGTTGTCAGGGGAGGGCGGTATTGGAAGAAGTGAAACTGAAGTCAGGAGACCGTGGTTTTAAATCTTTAAAACCAATCAGCCTTATGTAGGTATCATTTACGTACGATAAAACGTGCCCATTTTAAGTGTACAGTTTGATGGCTTCTTAATTTTATTTTTGGCTGCGTTTGGTCTTCGTTGCTGCGCACAGGCTTTCTCTAGTTGCGGCGAGCGGGGGCTACTCTTCGTTGCGGTGCGTGGGCTTCTCACTGCGGTGGCTTCTCTTGTTGTGGAGCACAGGCTGTAGGCGCGCGGGCTTCAGTAGTTGTGGCTCGCGGGCTCTGTAGTTGTGGCGCACGGGCTTAGTTGCTCCGTGGCATGTGGGATCTTCCCGGACCAGGGATCGAACCCATGTCCCCTGCATTGGCAGGCGGATTCTTAACCACTGCGCCGCCAGGGAAGTCCCAGTTTGATGAGTTTTGACAAAGGTAACCACTGCCTTGATAAGGCATAGAACATTTTCATTACCCCCAAAAGTTCTTGGTCTCCCAACAGTCACCCTTCCATCTTTCACTGAACTGTTTTTTGATGCCATGGATTCATTTTGCCTGTTCTAGAACTTCATTTAAACGGACTCATGCAATATGTACTCTTCTGGGTCTGGCTCATTTCACTCAGCGTGAAGTGTTTGAGATTTGTCCGTGTTGCGTTTATCAGTAGTTCCTTTGCATTCTGAGTGGAATTCCACTGTGTGATGTAGCACAGCTTATTTATCCAGTCCCCTGTTGATGGACACCTGGGTCATTTAGTTACTTACAGCTATGAACATTTGTGTACAGGTGTTGGATGTATGTTTTCATGTCAAACCTTTTGCTCATTCTTTTAATTGGGTTGCTGACTTATTGAGTTGGCCTTCTTTATACATATACTGGAGAAGTCTTTAGTCTGGCATTGGTTTTGTGAATATTTTCTCACAGCTGTGGTTGGCGTTTTCATTTTCTTAACAGTATCTTTCAAGGAGCAGATGTTTCTAATTTTGATGAAGTCCAGTTTATCCATTCTTTTCTTATATGGTTGGTGTCATGTCTAAGAAATATTTGCTTACCCTCAGGTTATGAAGCTGTTCATTTATTTATTTTTTTTCCGAGAAGTTCTTTAGTTTTAACTTTTATGTTCAGGTCCAGTACAGGGTTTTGAGCAAAGAGCTGATGTGACCTAACTTAACGTGCTATTAGCATCACTGTGCTGTTTTGAGATGAGACTGGCGGGCAGAATGCAGCCTTGAGGGTGTTTGCAAGGAGGCTACTGCAACGATGCAGGCTGGGAGCCGCCGGGCAGAGCGGAGGTGTGGAAAAGCAGTGAAATTCTGGAAATACTTATCGGCCAGGTTTTCAGGCTTGTTCTTCATCCTCCTTAATGAGTAATATCCAACTTTAAGGAAAGTTATTTCCCTTCTCTGAAGACCCTTATACTCGTAGTTTTACATGAGGCCTAGTGTACACAACTTGCCTTGAGCCTGAATGTTTGCTATGCATTTGACTTATTTTCACTTTTTAAAAATAAATAACTGGTTTTGAGTTTTATTCCACACATTGTCATTCTTCAGGCATGGCAGCCCCACAAACAATATGACAATTCATCTATTCATTCAGAAAAGATTAAAAAAAAGGAAATCATCACATGTCTTGCCATGCTCCACAATACTTCTGCTGGGTAGGACTCATAAATCCAGGTCTCTGCCTTGGCCACTTCAACTCATGTCTTATCCTTTCTTTAACTCATGATTTATTGCTCTCAGTTACTCCTTTTGCCAACTTTATAAACGTAACTGTTCTTTATTTAATACCTATTTTGTACACTAGGCAACAAGACAGTAAATTTATTGTCTATGAGTTGCTACTTTGAAAAATTACATCAATGCAAAGTGATTGTCTTTCAGCCTTGAGCCAATAAATTTATTTATTTATTTTTTTTGTAGGGGATGATATGAGGTCATAGGATAATATATATAATCGCTGATCACCGAATGAGAAGGAACAAGTTGCAGTCAAATGCTCTACCACTGAGCTATATCTCCGAGAAGAAGCAAGTTGAAAGTTCCAACAAACAGAAGCTGAGAAGGAAGACTTCTGTCTCCTGCCAATCATGTATAAGCTGGTCTCCTGCTGTTTGCTTTTCATAGGATGCTTAAATCCTCTCTGGTCTCTTCCTGTCCTTGACTCCAGGCAAGAGCCCCTGCAGCTCTCAGGTAAAATGATTTCTTTCCCTTATGTCAGTCTTGAAAGAGTCTTCAAGGGTCTTAAATGCAATGTTAGAGATAAGAATGAAAATTCTTTCTTAAAGGAGTCTTGTGAAATTAATAGTCCCAGCTATGAAAAGAATTCTAAGGATCCTTACAACACATCTCAGAGTCAGTAATGGATACAGTTTTTTTTTTCCTTTCTAAAATGTAAAAGTAGAAGGTTAACATTGCTTATTTAATGTCACTTCTACATTTCTAAGTTATTTTGATCCGCTTTTTTCTTTTTTTTTCAATTTTGAAAATGGCACTAAATTTAAAACATCATTGCTTTTAGTTTCTATTTTAAATGAACTGGATGAATGCAGAATTGGTTGTTCCAATTATAGGTTAAAATATTTTTATTGTATCTTATTTTAAGCTAAAAAGTAATCATCTGACATGTGTTATATGAAACAAAAATGTTTATTAAAAAATAAAGAAGTGACTATCTGGGGCTAGGGATGAC
Organism: Physeter macrocephalus; assembly: GCF_002837175.3. NCBI lineage: Eukaryota > Metazoa > Chordata > Mammalia > Artiodactyla > Physeteridae > Physeter > Physeter macrocephalus. Next base: position 26,389,228 of record NC_041216.1, read on the forward strand.
ACAGATTTCCAAGTACATTTGTTTTCCTTTTGATTGTTGTTTCATTCAGTTCAATGCTAAGTTGAATTCTCCTAAAGTGTATCAGTCAAGCAGATACTTATTGTGCTGTTAGCTCTTTAGTTAAGAAACGAAAAGGTTGGTGCTTGGGTAATAGGTTCATAAACATTTTAACTTGTCTTTAATTGTGGATACTTTAGACATTTTTTTTATAAAGAAAAAAAAACTCTTCTAAGCCATTGATTTTATAATTTCTACTCTCTAAAGTTTCTCTCAGGCAGCTTTCTGATAATTGTCAAGCTCTAACTTCCACAGTCACTGAACTCATAAGTGGCAGTCATCTTAATGGCTAAATCGGGCATTAACTTTATTGAATCTCTGCTATAAAAAAAAAGAACAGTGAAAAGCATAAGATGAAACCAAGAATGAACATTCAGATATTACTGTCATCCTCAAAAAATTACATATCATGATTATGATTTTTCCAAACTTAGATGAGTGTAGCATCTCACTTAAATTCTTAACAGGTGGCAGCTTACATTAGAGTTTTTGCCTGAAATCTTTTCCTACTTATTTGTTTCTCCAAAAATGATCCTTCATGACATAAACATTGATGTGTGGCCAAATTTTATAGATTTATCATTAATATTCTTCAGAATTTTACAGATTTCTCATCAATATTCTTCAGAAGTACTGTGAATGTGCCCAGAAGCCTTCACAATGGCTTGCTCTTTGTTTTCCAGTCAAGGTTGTAGCTGAGGATTTGGAAGCCTTAGCGGAGCAAGGGGATAGTACAGGACTCCCCAGAAGCTCCAATCTCCCCACTGAAGCACCTGGCCAAGATTGCTCTGCCCGGGTCCAGAGTCTGCTCACCAGACCTCACACTCACTTCCCACACACCTTGCACACACTTACCATGCATCTTCTATGCCACTAAGCTGACCAAATTTCACCCTGAAAATGTTGCTATCAACTTCTTTAAAGAGTATTTTAAAGCTGACTCTCTTTTCTGACGATTGTGTCTAAATCTTGGAGGCCAGACAGATAAGAGGTGATGCCATCCTATTTGCTTTACAGGAAGAACCTTAACAATCCTGTCTTTTAGAAAACCACTCCTTTATTTTTCCTCTCACTCCAATTTCACCACCCATATGTCTGAAAGCAAAAGGCAAAAGGCAGCAGTAGGTAAATAGAAATGAGGAAGAATCACTTTGTAAGTGGAAGTGCTTTTGCACTGACCCTGTGGCTCAGCCCTACCCTCTTATTCAAGGCAGTGAGCAGCCTGGCAAGGCCACACAGGCAGGAGGAATCAGAATGAGAATCACACTCTGGATTTCCTGTTCTGCTGGCTTGTGAACTGGACTGTAGCATTTCCACTTCTCGGTTAAAATACTACTGAAGACAAACCCGGAACTTAGTCTTTGAGGTTTTTCTAGTATTATCTCCTTGTCCCTGGTACCCCCCAAAAGACAATAAGGAACAGAACTGATTGAAGAATCGGCTGAGTTGCTAATATCCATTTCTACGCTGTGTAGCACCTGAAGATATCAGACCAACTTTGGATGAGCTGGAAAGAGCTTCCCTTCTGCAGATGCTGTCAGAGATGTCAGATGCAGAGACAGGAGACGGTCTTAGGAAAGCAGGTGAAATGATTCTTGTGTTTACAGCCTGTCTGATTTTCTGGCCACTGAATTTACGCCCTGGGCTTATCAGTTAGATGAGGTAAAATCCTATTTTGGAACATAAAGATCAGCTATGTAAAATGAGTTCGTTACCCAACACTCTCCCGTCTGGGCATAAAGACTTCCTCTGCCATCTTCTGTTTTCTTTTTCTCAGCAACTCCTTCCAAGCGTCCTGCTCTACTTGGTCCCTCGGTATATTTGTTCTCTGTACGCACTTTTATTTTGGGGGGAAGGAGGGCATTATCCCAGTTTTCAATAAGTGAAATTTACAATCCTGGTTTCCCACTTACTCAAGTCTTAAGCAAATTACTTAATCTATCTGTACCTGTTTCTTAAACCAGTAAACGGAATGATAAAAATGCCCATCTCATGGGGTTGTTGTGAAGTTCAGTCAATGAGAAAATGCAAGTAGAATGTTCAGCACAGCGGCACACAAAGTAATCCATGAAATGGCAACTTTTACTATTTTCTCTGTCACTGTATTCCTCCCAGCACTGATAGAAATGCTCAGGACATTCTGGAAACGAGATGGAGTCTTTTAATAGACCTTGTTTAGTAGAAAGAATTTCACTTGTTATAAAATATTTTTGATAAACTACTGAACTGCTAACTCAGGAAAATGCAGAGCCCTTTGTGAATTCTGGAAGTGAGAAAGAACCAGGTGCCTGCCTATCTTCCTTCAAGTAAATATCACTGTGGTGTGAAAAAAAGGAAAATCAGAAACTAGACATGATTTAGGAATATTTTGTGTGTTTTAAATAAGACAAGTATAAAATGGAAATAATAGATCTGATGATGAATGGTTTCAAAATACTGTTTTCCAGATCTCGGTACCAACATTTTTTACCCAAGTGGAAGTGTGAGAAAGGTAAGTAGCTCCATCATGAGAATTACGTTACAAAAGTGAGCATGCTATGCCTTGACTTTAGAGGAGCCCCAATTCATGAACCAGTCGAGCATTTTCGGTAGAAATCACACCTTAAAATAACTGGTCAGTCAGTATTACTTCAAAGCATGTCCCAAATTTTGATCCATATAAATGTGGATGCAACAAGAACTTATCCAGTGCCCACTTTGGATAAATTATTGTAACGAGTTTAAGAGAATAAAAAATAGATAAGGCCCCTGCCCTCAGGTTTGTCATCCACTTGTGCTGTGTCATTGATCGCCTTCACGTGGTCCGAGGACCAGCAGTATTGGTACCATGTGGAAGCCTGTGAGAAATGCAGACTCCCAGACCCCACCCCACAGCACCTACTGAATCAAAATCTGCATCTTACCAAGACTCCCCAGGTGATTCTTATGCACATTAAATAAAGTATGACAAGCCCTGCCATATGATGTCTAAATAGAAGAGAGACACGGTCAAAACCCTGAGATGTCGTGTGTGTGATAGAGCAGAATATGTAGGAAATCATTTTGGGTGCAGAAGACATACTGTGATTGGGATTGATGAATGATAATATTAAATGGTTAGAAATGGTGCACAGTTAATGGAGGACCTTAAACACTAAAAGAAAAATCTGTATTTGATCATTATCAACCCCTCAAACTCTAAATTAGTGTCTCCTAAAGGGCTTTCCAGCTATACCAGTCCCACGAGCCAGCCTACAGTGACGCCCTGGGTTCTGGCCCCTCTCCCATCCTGGTAATTCTTTACGTACATTATTAGCATGTTAAAGCCTCCAGGAAATGAGATAAGCGTATTTAATTTCAACCAAGCATTTCCCAAATATTTTGACCGGCGACACCTTTATTTGGTGTAGCACCCATTACCATCCTTATAAAAATATACTCTGGAATCCCTCAATTCTGAAGATGGCATACACCACCTGAGGCCCCAGGGCAGTTAAACCACCCAGAAGGGGATGGGGATGGCTTCTACATTAAACATTATCATTCAGATGTTTATATTGTTCCGAATAGAAGGGTTATGATGAAAGACTCTAAAATCATAATGGTGATTAGGATTTGCTCATGAAATCCCAGAAAAAAAAAAGTAAGGGTCCATGCTTAAAAAAGTTAATTTCAAGGCAAATAAAAGGCCTACTTTACAGAGAAGACAGTAAATGGACAGAACATGTTACTGACAGATTTAAATAGAAATAGGTCAGTGAGGGTTTAGGAAAATTCACAGCAATCACAGGGCTAAACAGACTGGATGGACCACAGGTAGGGCACAAGGAGACCTTCCAGAACCTACACGCTGGGCGCTCACCGCAATTCTATCCCATAAAACAGCAAGAAAACACTTTTTAAAGGTCCTACATCTGAACTAAGGTTCCTATTTTTGTGTGTAGGACTCAATTCATTGATAACCTGTTTTTTTATTTGGATTGTTTTAATTTCAGGCTTTCTCAGGACAAGATCCTAACATTTTACTGAGTCACGTTTTAGCCAGAATCAGGAAACCATACAAGAAACGTGGAACTCCCTCTGAATGCTTCTGGAAATACTGTGTCTGAAGTGATATGAACATCTACTTGTCAACTCAAAAGCAACCATCTTAGAAAAAGTAAAATAAAAACGCTTGATTTGAAAGCAGTATAGATGAAAACCTAGGCAAGCTATACCCTGTTCATTGTTATTTGGAAAATAAATCCTCTATGTTTTGCAAATATCATGAGTGGTTATTTTACTTATAAGCATATCCTGAAAATCTATCCATCAATTTATCTTTAAAGAATTATCTAAAAGTTTAAAAGTAAACAAATAAATGAACAGAAGCAAATACTAAGAAGAAAAAGTCAGAAAAGTAAATTTTAGTTAAAATAGTAAAACTACAAATCATTTAACCTACATTATCTTAGTGATGATGTCCTCTCAAGCCTTAAAAATAACAAAGTGAGTTATTACTTAAAAAAAAAAATCAGTATCTTAGCTTGGAAAAGCGTCCAAAGTGAAGGATGCCTAAAGATTAGGGCTGGGAACAGTCTGGATTCTCCTTTGTTTTTGAAGAAGGGCGTCCACACACTCCGATTCCCTCTCCCTTAGTTAACCTAAGTACTGAACACTTGAAAACTTTAATCTCTTAACACTGAAGCTTGTTTGATGTCAGTTTCTGTGAGCTCAAGGAGCACAGTACTAGAAAAATACCTTCACAATCTGTTTCTTAGAGAAGAAACTTGAGGTGGGATTTAAGACTGTGGAATGGAAGATATGGCCTGGTTTATTAATTTTTAAAAACCGTGTGTGTGTGCACATACTAACTTAGCCTCTTCATACATCTATACCATCATAGCTTATCTATGTATAGAGTATGGAGCTGAGACCCGCGAGCTCCACGCAGCTCCCAGCACAGCCCATGCCCGCGGGAGAGCACTTCTCATGGGAAACCCAGGCTCCCCATCTCGGCTCTGTCGCCAATCACACCCCCAACTCAGGAGGAATGAAGGCTCAGGTCTGCACCAAACAGCCACATAATCGGTACTGATCTTGTCAACAACCATCCAAAATCTCTTTAGAGCACAGGTCTGATAAATCTTCCCTTTCCTTGTCTAAGACATCAAGAACAAATCTGTAGGCAAGTTGTTTCCATCTTGAAGGATGGATGCGTCATCTCAGGAACACGCTGACATGTGGCTGTGAGGATGCTGTGGCATCGCTCGCTGCTGAAATTCAACTGAATCCAGTTCCCTAACACAGGACTCTGGCCCCACGAGTGCCGGCATGTTTATGACACCAGGAAGAGCTTAGGGTGGATTCCATCCCGTAGAATCCCAAATCCCTCCCGTTTTGTGATACTAGGCAGCTGCTCTTACAGCCGGGGCTCTGGTGTCAAGTCCCTGCTCCCACCCAGCTGTGAGCCCCCGGCCAGGTCATCCGGCTCTCTCCACCCCCCTGTCCTTCTCTGTAAAATGAGGGCAGTGACGCTGCTTATTTCGTGGTTGTATTAAATGAGATAATTCATGGGAAGCACCAGAACCGTCCCTGCGGGAGGAGTACACATCCATCAACACTGAGCTCTCTTCCCTTCTTGGGTTGCTGTTGTTTTATTACGACAGGAGGTGCAGGTGGTTTGAAAGGTGTAACATTTAGCAAGTCCTGTTGGCCTCAGGATCCCGATTCATAGTTTAATTCCAAGATTCTGTTGCTGCCAGTTCCACATTCAGACTTTGTGAAACACAGGTTCACTCTACAGAATCTGAAAGAGTAATCTTCATAACTAAATTTTGTAAATTAGGCATTAAAATTAGTATTAAAGCGACCTCCCTTGTGGCGCAGTGGTTAAGAATCCACCTGGGACCAGGGGACATGGGTTCAAGCCCTGGTCCGGGAAGATCCCACATGCCGCGGAGCAACTAAGCCCATGCGCCACAACTACTGAGCCTGCGCACCACAACTACTGAAGCCTGCATGCCCAGAGCCCACACTCCGCAACAAGAGAAGCCACTGCAATGAGAAGCCTGTGCACCGCAACGAAGAGTAGCCCCCGCTCACCGCAACTAGAGAAACAAAGACTCAACACAGCCAAACATTAAAAAAAAAAATTAGTATTAAAAAACATGTACATATGTTGAGAACCCAATAAGCTCCTCCCAGTGCTGAAGTGAGGACTAAATGCTGTGTTATCACTGAGCAGGACCTTGGACGCAGTGACGACAGAGACGCAGACACAGAGTGACCCTAACGTGAGCGCCCTGCAGTGTCTCTCAATCTCAGTAAATCTTTCTCAGTGATATAAAACACACATTCAGGGCAAAGGTTTATTGATGCAGTGCAAGAAATTTCTCAAGTTTCACATGTATACCGTTTATTGTTTTTGCTTAAAAAAGATACCCGATTAAAATATTAATAACCATTAAAAACAAGTAAATTCACAGTTAATTATAAACTCAGTTGAAAGAAAATTTACATTTGGATTAAATTTACCTTGTAAGTTATGATGAAGTTGCACTTAATTGTAAAACGATTCCATTTGCACAGCATTCTGTTGTTCATAAATCCTGACCTCTTATCCAAAAAAATACAGCTTTTTGGTAACATTTATGTAAACACTGAAGCCTATAGTATACATTTTTATTACCAATTTCTATAGTTATCAATACAAAAAGTTCATAAACTTGAACAACTGTTTAAACTCGGGGGGATCCCCCCTGGGGGGGCGGCAGCCGCACTGCTGAACCTCGTCTGCTCATCCTCAGCAGTAGAAGCATCATGGTCCAAACTCTAAATACGCCAGTTCGGCGGCTTATCAAAGTATCAGAACTACAAATGGTTTTTTAGATCTGCTTACAACAAGCACCAATTTTAAATTGACCCTAAACGTGTAGTAAGGCAAAGAAATAAGCAAATGTCGATAAAACAAACGTCCAGAAAGAATCGAAATGAGGGCTTATATTAGAGAAGGTCAGGTTTATAAAACATGTTCACAAATGCAGAACCGTCCTCTGATTGCTCCATGCCATTTCTGATTTAAACAAATTAAAAAGGTTATCACTACAGAAGGTCACAGCGATTCTACTGATGGACAATATCCAGGCTGGTTCATTTCTTAAAATTTGATTTTTCACCAAGGGCAAAAATACCACACAACTTGACCAACACAACAAGGGCTTCAGAGATCATTTAACAGCTGAGATGGAGCAGGATAGGAGAGTCTTCTATTCATAAGACAGGAATACGGGCATGGAGCCGCTTAAAGTGAGAAAATTCCAGGAGATGTCACGGGCATCATTTGAAAATGGTTCTGACACCTGAAGAAAGATTTACCTTATAGGAAACTACAGTTGGCCCCCTGTATTCCTGGTGGGGAGAATCGGGGAGGGGTGTAGAATCCTGGATGTGGATCCGCAGGTACAGAGGGCTGACTGTACCACCATGTTATAGAAGGGTCTTGAGCATCCATGGATTTTAGCATCTGCCAGGGGGTCCTGGAACCAATCCCCTGCAGATTCGAGAGCCGTCTGTTCTACTTTAGAAAGTCAATCTAAGCTACGAGGCTTGAAAATCAGAGTCCAGCAGCATTGTGGATAGAAAGGTTGATTCTCATAATTATGATCAGGATGCCTTTTATAAAAAACTATAAAACTTGAAAGGAAGGAGTGTTTTCCTAAAACAAAAAAAAACACAACAACAAACCACCGCAACAAAAAAAGTAAGTTTTTTGCATGTTATTTAAAAGAGAAAAGGTTATTCCAGCCTTCATTTTCTTCTATTCCTGGTTCTGATCTACATGGGTGTGAACTACACGTCATTCCAAGTTTGAGAAGGAATCATCACTTCTCTACGAAGAGGGGGCTCGCAAATCATGTAAACAACTCACTCACTTCTTAAAAGACACAACTTCAGCAGGCCCAGGAAGCCCTCCTTTGTGGCAGATTCTGCAACCCTCTTGGCTAGGGACCTCCCGTAGGACCCTTACCCCTATTTAAGGGCAACACTTACCCCTATTTAAGGACAAAAAGAAGGCAGTGCCAATCAGACCTCTGGCAGGGATTGAGAGACCTTCTTTTGTGTAAATTGGTTGGAAAGAAAGAATGAACTGTTAGTTTTGATAAGACAACATTTAAACACATACGCATATAAGAACGACATCAACTCTTACATAACTTTAAAAATTTTTGCAATCATTACTTTAAAATTTCAAAAGGGATGAGTCAGAAGCTGGTTGAGCTAGAAGCTCTTTTGTTTTAACATTACACATGAAAAAGCTAATTTAAACCCTGCAAAGAATAAGCTCATTGTGAAGCTGATCCATTTTTAACTAAGACTTTGAGAATTTCAGTGGAAGGTAGAAAATCAAAAGGAAAAGCATCTACAAAAATGAAGGTCAAAATTCAACCCTAAAAGCTAGGAATTTCCGGTACACCAATGGGCAATACATTTTCATACTGGTCAATGCTGAAGTGATCTGTGTTGTGTTGTGAGAAAACTGGAATGTCAGACCCTAACTGTGGAGGGATGTGTCACCGGGCAAAGACCAGGTGAGGGCACTGTTATTTATGGACATTGTTAGGAAAGGTACATGGCCCAGAGCGGGGATTTCCTGAAGTCTCTAACAGGGGAAAATGATTCATGTAACAACAGAACAAAATCAATGAGGCTAAGGTATGGGGCTCTTTCTAGCTATACTTTTTTTTTTAAAAATAAATTTATTTATTTTATTTATTTTATTTTTGGCTGCATGGGTCTTCTTGCTGCGCGTGGGCTTTCTCTAGTTGTGGCGAGCAGGGGCTACTCTTCGTTGTGGTGCGCGGGCTTCTCATTGCAGTGGCTTCTCTTGTGGCAGAGCACGGGCTCTAGGTGCGTGGGCTTCAGTAGTTGTGGCACACGGGCTCAGCAGTTGTGGCTCACGGGCTCTAGAGTGCAGACTCAGTAGTTGTGGCGCACGGGCTGAGTTGCTCCACGGCATGTGGGATCTTCCCAGACCAGGGATCGAACCCGTTTCCCCTGCATTGGCAGGCAGATTCTTAACCACTGCACCACCAGGGAAGTCCTCTAGCTATACTTCTAATTGTAATTTATTTGGGGTGACATCTGAAATAAAGTTCGACTGTACACGTACCTCTTTAGAGGCCATCCAATCTCATTAGAGGACAGCTAAACTAGAAAAATAGTCTATTTGACAGTTTAAATACATTGGGGAAAAAGACAAGTAAAAGAGTCTATATACAATGTCTGCTTCAGGAAAATGATGTCTGTTAAAAAATCAGGAAGGAAAAAGCTTAATATTCAATGATAACTTCAAGGTCATTTAAGACCCAGGGGTTTAGAGAGAATCACAAGGAGGTCTAGCTGTCCCACAGGCCTGGAGAGGGAGTACAGGTGCATCTTCAGAGTCACTCAACTGCTGCTTCTGCTGGATCCGGACCACAGGATTCTGCAGCATCACCAGCTGAATCTCCGTTTTCGCAAGTGACACAGCCCTCCAAAAAGGAACAAGAGCAGGCAGGTTATTTGATGTGAAGTCACCTGAAAAGTTTTTAAACCAGTAAAATGCCGGCCAAGCAACCTGCGTCTCATTCTCCCACTTACTCACATCTAAGACTATCCATTATAGTTCATCCCTTATTATTAGACGGGAAATGACAGCAATTGTTTAAATACTTTTGCTTAAATTGTTTGGGGGCTCATTCTTCATATACTCTTCCCACAGAAATTCCTGCTCGGCATGAATCCTAAATACTAAATCCTAAATCCTCTGGTGTGAATCTTACATCTTGAGTTTCAACTCTTTTCAAACATGCACGCGTATTTGACATGCAAAGCTTATACTCTCCTCCCCAGTCAATCACATATGAAAGCAGGTGTCTTTACTCCTAACTGCCCCATAACATTCCAACTGGTGGAAGAAAAAAACACTTGGAGTCAAAAAGACCTGTATTCAAAATCTGAAGAGCTGTGAGCACTTATACAGTGGTCCTTCAGTTTGTGCAGAGGGCTTGGTTCCTGAACCCCCTGAGGATACAGAAATCTATGGATGTTCAAGTCCTTATATAAATGACTTGGTTCAGTCAGCCCTCTGCACTCGAGGGTTCCGCATCCTTGGATTCAACCAACTGCAGATTGAAATTTGAACCGTGGATATAGAGCGCTGAGTGTACAAATTACTTAGTATCTGTATACCTCACTTTGTTGTTATTGGTAAAGCAGGGATAATAACACCTACCACAGAAGCAATTGTGAAGATTAAGATTTTCAGTGGGATCATGTAATGCACAGTCGGCCCTCTGTATCTGCAGGTTCCACATCCACAGACTGAACCAACCATAGATGGAAAATATTTTGGGAAAAAAATTCCAGAAAGTTCCAAAAAGCAAAACTTAAATTTGCAGTGCACCAGCAACTATTTACATAGAATGTATGTTAAATTTACAACTGTTTAAATAGCATTTACATTGTATTAGGTATTATAAGTAATCTGGAGATGATTTAAGGTATACGGGAGGACGTGCATAGGTTACATGCAACTACTACGCCATTTTACATGAGGGACTTGAGCATCCGCAGATTTTGGTATCCCCAGGGGGTCCTGGAACTAGTCCCCTGCAGAAAAAGAGGGATGACTGTACACTAAGCACCCAGAACACTACCTGGCACAAAAAACAGCAACACATGACAGCTGTTATTACTGGGCTTACTTGGATGTCTACTTCCTGAGGAATCATCTGGCTCTGAATCCAGGAATGCACATCGGCCAGCTCCTCCCTTTGTCCGTGAGAAAACTGCGGCTGCCGCTGCCTCATGCTTTCCAGCTTTTCTAAGTCTTCTTTCAGTACAATTTCTTTAACCCTGAAAACAAGCAAACAAAACCTTCACAGTCCTAAATAAGGCACAGGGTTCTTATCTTGTGATATAAGAACAGCACTTCTTTTTAGTTTGTAATATACTTTATATTTCTTGTTAATATATGACGTACACATCAAAAATATAACAACTGACTCATTTCTTTGTCAGACTGGTAAAGCTAGGCCTCTTTCTCTTGATGGAAAATACCTGTATAGTGATTTTTTTTTTTTTTTTTTTTTTTTTTGCGGTACACGGGCCTCTCACTGTTGTGGCCTCTCCCGTTGCGGAGCACAGGCTCCGGACACGCAGGCTCAGCAGTCATGGCTCACGGGCCTAGCCGCTCCGCGGCATGTGGGATCTTCCCGGACCGAAGCACGAACCCGTGTCCCCTGCATCGGCAGGCGGACTCTCAACCACTGCGCCACCAGGGAAGCCCCTGTATAGTGTTTTAATGAGTCATATGGAAGAAACAGATTTCCTTTAGGTCTTCTCTTCTTTTAGAATGAGAGAAAAAAGTCCAGGCTCTTAAAAAAGTTCTCATACCTGTGGGCTGTCTTGGAAAGCACTGCCTCTCTTTGTTTTCTTGTCTCAGGACACATAACATATTTATACTGTCACTACCACTACAACCATTGTTTTAAGAAATCATTTGTCTTTTGACTTCAAATGAATGAATTTGAAAATACATTTCTCTAAGGATATGTATAAAAACATTAAAAATCACTTTGTATTAAAAACACACTTAAGAAACCATAAAACACTTATATAAAGGTGGGTCTTCTAACATGCTTTCTTACCTCTCAGGCACCTGATACGTCATCAGAATGCACTCAGGTGTCTGTTCTATCATTCTCCAGATGGACTCTTCAGCTAAGTTGGGAAATGTTTCTTTTTTCTGTACATCCTGAGATTGCTGCCCATTTTGAAAGATTTCAGAAGAATAATCACTAGTAGCAAAGTTTATACTGCTGCCACTGCTTCCTATCAAAAATCAACAACAGAAAAATTTGAAAATACCTGTCAGGGGCTGATTTGCCAAACTGGCCCTCATTCTTCAAAGACTTTGGCAACTAGCTGGTAGGGTCCTTCACCACCCAGTGCAGCCATCATCCCAGGTCACCTCAGCCTTCCAGTTCCTCGATCTTCCCAAGATCTCCTTCTCAGTCTTCCTGAACTATCCTCTTCCCAAGGCCATTCCTTGTTTGTTCTCATCACCCACAACTGCTCCATCTCCAGCTCTGTCTCCAAACTCACCAACCTCTCAGCTTCAATTTCTTGTTTGCTTGTTCAACTGTTCCAACCACAAATTTGGAACAGTGCCTTAGCCGTTCTGCTTAGAGCCCAAAGCCCATCATTCATTCAGTAGCACTCTGCAATACCTGAGACTTCTTTTTCCCTTTAATTTTCCACAACTATCAAAATGTAACTCTGATAAAGCCACTTATCAGTTCTGCTCTTATCTAAACCCAAGTAGCCAAAGGCATAGAGAAAGTCACGTAAAACAGGCTGCATTGGTTCTACAGTAAATTCATCACCACCAAAGGATCATCACAAAGCCCATATCCTGGTACAGTTCTGTGGTCAGCACACTAGTCTATCCCCAGCAGGATTATCTTCTACTCCTCTGTTTCCTCCCTCACTCTCACCTATTTTATAAGAAAAAAAAAAGGAAGCCACTAGAAAGGAAATTCATCATCCTGATACCAAACATAAACTTACTCATATCTACATTCTCTCCTCATCATCCTCCTGTTACAATAGAGAAGCCATCCATCCATCCCAAGGCCCATTGCTTTATGGCTGTTATAGAGCCTCATGGATCATTCCTTTCCTATCTTGCATGTGACCCTTCAAGGTCCTTCTCATTGACTTTCAAAAAATTAAAAGAAAACAAAACAAAGTACCTCTCCAATTTTTAAAAAAAGGGTATGGGTAAACATAAAAGGCATTTTTCCTCATTAGAAAAACATCATTAAAAGGTAATTGTTTAAGGCAAAAACAGTAAAACTTCCATTGTGGGGTTTATAATACATGTTGCAGTAAAGTGTATGATGGAAATGGCACAAAAGAGGGGAAATGGAAGTACTCTGTTTTAAGGTTCTTAGACATAAAGTGATAGAATAGGTATAATTTGTGAAGGTAAACTGGGATAAGTAAAAGATGCATGTGTAAATCCTAGAGCAATGACTAAAAAAAAAAAAAAAGGAAACAAGGAAAAAAAAAAAAGAATAGCTGGGAGGCCAATAATGGAGAGAAAATGGAATCATTAAAAATACACAATTTGGGCTTCCCTGGTGGTGCAGTGGTTGAGAGTCTGCCTGCCGATGCAGGGGACATAGGTTTGTGCCCCGGTCCAGGAAGATCCCACATGCCGCGGAGCGGCTGGGCCCGTGAGCCATGGCCGCTGAGCCTGCGCGTCCGGAGCCTGTGCTCCGCAACGGGAGAGGCCACAATAGTGAGAGGGCCTCTCACTGTTGTGGCCTCTCCCGTTGCGGAGCACAGGCTCCGGACACGCAGGCTCAGCAGTCATGGCTCACGGGCCTAGCCGCTCCGCGGCATGTGGGATCTTCCCGGACCGAAGCACGAACCCGTGTCCCCTGCATCGGCAGGCGGACTCTCAACCACTGCGCCACCAGGGAAGCCCCTGTATAGTGTTTTAATGAGTCATATGGAAGAAACAGATTTCCTTTAGGTCTTCTCTTCTTTTAGAATGAGAGAAAAAAGTCCAGGCTCTTAAAAAAGTTCTCATACCTGTGGGCTGTCTTGGAAAGCACTGCCTCTCTTTGTTTTCTTGTCTCAGGACACATAACATATTTATACTGTCACTACCACTACAACCATTGTTTTAAGAAATCATTTGTCTTTTGACTTCAAATGAATGAATTTGAAAATACATTTCTCTAAGGATATGTATAAAAACATTAAAAATCACTTTGTATTAAAAACACACTTAAGAAACCATAAAACACTTATATAAAGGTGGGTCTTCTAACATGCTTTCTTACCTCTCAGGCACCTGATACGTCATCAGAATGCACTCAGGTGTCTGTTCTATCATTCTCCAGATGGACTCTTCAGCTAAGTTGGGAAATGTTTCTTTTTTCTGTACATCCTGAGATTGCTGCCCATTTTGAAAGATTTCAGAAGAATAATCACTAGTAGCAAAGTTTATACTGCTGCCACTGCTTCCTATCAAAAATCAACAACAGAAAAATTTGAAAATACCTGTCAGGGGCTGATTTGCCAAACTGGCCCTCATTCTTCAAAGACTTTGGCAACTAGCTGGTAGGGTCCTTCACCACCCAGTGCAGCCATCATCCCAGGTCACCTCAGCCTTCCAGTTCCTCGATCTTCCCAAGATCTCCTTCTCAGTCTTCCTGAACTATCCTCTTCCCAAGGCCATTCCTTGTTTGTTCTCATCACCCACAACTGCTCCATCTCCAGCTCTGTCTCCAAACTCACCAACCTCTCAGCTTCAATTTCTTGTTTGCTTGTTCAACTGTTCCAACCACAAATTTGGAACAGTGCCTTAGCCGTTCTGCTTAGAGCCCAAAGCCCATCATTCATTCAGTAGCACTCTGCAATACCTGAGACTTCTTTTTCCCTTTAATTTTCCACAACTATCAAAATGTAACTCTGATAAAGCCACTTATCAGTTCTGCTCTTATCTAAACCCAAGTAGCCAAAGGCATAGAGAAAGTCACGTAAAACAGGCTGCATTGGTTCTACAGTAAATTCATCACCACCAAAGGATCATCACAAAGCCCATATCCTGGTACAGTTCTGTGGTCAGCACACTAGTCTATCCCCAGCAGGATTATCTTCTACTCCTCTGTTTCCTCCCTCACTCTCACCTATTTTATAAGAAAAAAAAAAGGAAGCCACTAGAAAGGAAATTCATCATCCTGATACCAAACATAAACTTACTCATATCTACATTCTCTCCTCATCATCCTCCTGTTACAATAGAGAAGCCATCCATCCATCCCAAGGCCCATTGCTTTATGGCTGTTATAGAGCCTCATGGATCATTCCTTTCCTATCTTGCATGTGACCCTTCAAGGTCCTTCTCATTGACTTTCAAAAAATTAAAAGAAAACAAAACAAAGTACCTCTCCAATTTTTAAAAAAAGGGTATGGGTAAACATAAAAGGCATTTTTCCTCATTAGAAAAACATCATTAAAAGGTAATTGTTTAAGGCAAAAACAGTAAAACTTCCATTGTGGGGTTTATAATACATGTTGCAGTAAAGTGTATGATGGAAATGGCACAAAAGAGGGGAAATGGAAGTACTCTGTTTTAAGGTTCTTAGACATAAAGTGATAGAATAGGTATAATTTGTGAAGGTAAACTGGGATAAGTAAAAGATGCATGTGTAAATCCTAGAGCAATGACTAAAAAAAAAAAAAAAAGGAAACAAGGAAAAAAAAAAAAGAATAGCTGGGAGGCCAATAATGGAGAGAAAATGGAATCATTAAAAATACACAATTTGGGCTTCCCTGGTGGTGCAGTGGTTGAGAGTCTGCCTGCCGATGCAGGGGACATAGGTTTGTGCCCCGGTCCAGGAAGATCCCACATGCCGCGGAGCGGCTGGGCCCGTGAGCCATGGCCGCTGAGCCTGCGCGTCCGGAGCCTGTGCTCCGCAACGGGAGAGGCCACAATAGTGAGAGGCCCGCGTACCGCAAAATAAATAAATAAATAAATACACAATTAACCCAAAAGGAAGAGGGGAAGAGAAAAAAGGAAGAAAGAGCAAATGAGACAAACATAAAACAAATAGCAAGATGGAAGATTTAATTTAAACCTGATCATATCAATAATCATATTAAATGTAAATGGTCTAAGTATTCCAATTAAAAGTCAGAGACTGTCACATAGATAAAGAAGCAATACCCAACCATACACTGGTTACCAGAAATCAACTTTAAATATAAAGACACAGATAAAAGTAAAAAGATGGAAAAAAATATGCCATGTAAACACTATCAAAATAAAGCTGGAGGAGCTACACTGATATAAGACAAAGTGGACATCAAGCAAGGTACATTTCATAATAGAGAAATCAATTCATCAAAAGCACATAATCTTAAATGTATATGCAACTAATAATAGAGTTTCAAAATACATGAGGCAAAAACTGATTGAACAGCAAGAAAAAAATAGACAAATTCACAATTATAGGTGGACATGTTAACAGCCCTGTCTTAATAACTGAGAAAACAAGTAGATAGAAAATCAGTTAGGATGTAGAAGGCTGAATCAACATTATCAGCCAACTTGACCAAATTTACATTTACAGAAGATGCTACTCAACAACTGCAGAACACACATTCTTTCCAAGGTCATATGAAACATTTATCAAGACAGACCAAATTCTGAACTATTAAACAAGCCTCAGTAAATTTAAAAAAATACAAAGAATGTTGTCTGACTGCAATTAAGTTAGAAACCAATAAAATACCTGGAAAATGCCCAAATATTAGGAAATAAATACATGTCTAATAACCCATGGTCAAAGAAGAAAACATAAGGGAAATTACAAAATATTTTGGACTGAATGAAAATGAAAACACTCATACAAAAATTTGAGTGATGCAGCTAAAGCTGTGCTTAGAGGGAAATATAAAACCTTAAATGTTTACATTAGGAGGGTAAAAAAGGGTCTCAAATCAATGCTCTAAGCTTCCACCTTAAGAAATTAGAAAAAGAGTAAATAAAATCCAAAGTAAACACACGAAATAATAAAGATTAGAGCAGAAATCAATAAAATACAAGACCAAAAAAAATAGCAAATGAACTCAATGAGATCAAAAGTTGCTTCCTTGAAAAGTTAATAAAAGTGGTAAACATAGAGCCAGAATGATGAAGAAAAAGTAATAATATCAGCAAATAGAGAGGAGACATTAGTATAAATTCTAAAGACATTAAAAGGATAGGGACTATTATAAATAACTTTATGCCAATAAGTTCAACAACTTAGATGAAATGGACAATGGATTTGTATCATCTTGAATGATACAAATTACCAAAGATCATTCAAGAAGAAATAGATAACCTGAGTCTATTAACCATGCCTATTAAAAAAATCAAATTTGTTTTTAAAAACTCTTTCATAAAGAAAACTTCAGGCCCAGATAGCTTCACTGGTGAATTCTACCAACCATACTAAGGAAGATATAATATCAATTCAATACAAACTCTTCCAGAAAACAGAAGAGGAGGGAACAGTGCCCAACTCATTTCTTTTGTTAGGCCAGTATTACCCTGATACCAAAACCAGATAAAGACATCATAAGAAAAGAAGACAACGGACCAATATTTCTCATAATAGGTGCAAGAATCCTTAAAATATTAGGATATAGAATCCGGTAATATATAAAAAGGATAAAATAGCATGACCAAATACAAGGTTAATTTAATATTTGAAAATTAGTTAATGTAATTCACCATATTAACAGAACAAGGGAGAAAGACCATATGGTTAATCTCAGTAGAGGCAGAAGGACTTCCCTGGTGGCAGGGGTTAAGAATCCACCTGCCAAGGCAGGGGACACAGATTCGAGCCCTGATCTGGGAAGATCCCACATGTCGCAGAGCAACTAAGCCCGTGTGCCACAACTACTGAGCCTGAGCTCTAAAGCCCGTGAGCCACAACTACTGAGCCCGTGTGCCACAACTACTGAAGCCCTCGTGCCTAGAGCCCATGCTCCACAACAAGAGAATCCACCGCAATGAGAAGCCCGCACACTGCAACGAAGAGTAGCCCCTGCTCACCACAACTAAAGAAAGCCCACGTGCAGCCACAAAGACCCAACGCAGCCAAAAATAAATAAATAAATAAATTTATTTAAAAAAAATAGATGCAGAAAAAGCATCTCTGTAAATCTGCAGCAGAAAGGAACTTCCTCAATCTTACTGAAGGCCATTTAAGGAAAACCTACATTTAACGTCATACTTACTGAACCATGGCCGCTGAGCCTGCGCGTCCGGAGCCTGTGCTCCGCAACGGGAGAGGCCACAACAGTGGGAGGCCCCCGTACCACCAAAAAAAAAAAAAAAAAAAAAAAAAAAAAAAAAAAAAAAAAAATAGATGCAGAAAAAGCATCTCTGTAAATCTGCAGCAGAAAGGAACTTCCTCAATCTTACTGAAGGCCATTTAAGGAAAACCTACATTTAACGTCATACTTACTGAAACTGTGACACATTTCCCCCTAAGACGATGAACAAGGCAAGAATGTCTGTCTAACCATTTATATTCAATACAGTAAGTCCCCTACATACGAACGAATTCCGTTCTGAAAGCACGTTCCTAAGTCCAATTTGTTTGTAAGTCCAACAAAGTTAGCGAGGTACCCAACTAACACAATCGGCTATATAGTACTGTGCTGTAATAGGCTTATAATACTTTTCACACAAATAATACATAAAAAACAGACACAAAAAATAAAGAAAACATTTTTAACCTTACAGTACAGTCCCTTGAAAAGTACAGTAGTCCAGTACAACAGCTGGCATCCAGGGGCTGGCATCGAGTGAACAGGCAAGAAGAGCTACTGACTGAAGGAGGGAGAGGAGGTGGGAGATGGTAGAGCTGAAGGGCCGTCAGCAGTAGGAGATGGAGTGTAAGCTACAATGTCACTCACGCCTGATGCTGATGGAACGCACGTTCCCACCTTTGAAAATTCGCAACTTGAAGGTTCATATGTAGGGGACTTACTGTACTATATTGGGGGGCCTAGCCAGTCCAAAAAGGAAAGACAAATAAATTAAGGCATACAGATCAGAAAAGAAAAAGTAAAACTATAGCAAGTTTTGAGAATACAAGTTCGAAACACAAAATTTGATTGGCTTTCTATACGCTAACAACAAGCAATTGGAAATTGAAATTTTAAAATGCTATTTACAATAGCATCAAAATTATGAAATCCTTAGTGATAAATTTAGCAAAGTAAGTGTAACCTGTACACTGAAAACTACAAAACATTGCTGAGAAAAATTAAAGATCTACATAAATAGAGAAACAGATCACACTCGTGGATCAGAGGACTCAATACTGTTAGGATAATAATTCCTTCCACATTGGTCAGTAGATTCAACATGATGTCAATCAAAATCCCAGCAGGCTTTTGTGTAGGAATTAAGAAACTGATTCTACAACTTATTTATTTTTAAATCTTTTTTTAAAAATTGAGGTAGCATTGGTTTATGACATTTATAAGTTTCATGTGTATATTGTATTTCTACTTCTGTATACACTACAGCGTGCTCATCACCAAAAATGTAGTTTCCATTACCATACAGTTGACCCCCTTTACCCATTTAGTACCCCCCTTTCCCTCTGGTAACCATTATTCTGTTCTCTGTAACTACAGAGTATTTGTTTTTGTGTTTTTCTTCATTTTTTCGGTCTGTTTGTTTTTTATATTCTACACAAGAGTGAAATCATACAGTATTTGTCTTTCCCCTATGCTTTATTTCACCTAGCATAATGCCCTCGAGGTCCATCCATCTTGTTGCAAATGGCAAGATTTCTTCTTTTTTATGGATTAACAGTACTCCATTGTGTGTACTGTATATAGATATATTTCAAAATTTAAAATATATATTTAATATACATCACTTCTTTATCCATTCATCCATTGATGGGCACATACATTGTTTCCATATCTTGACTACTGTAAATAATGCTGTGATGAACAGAGGGATGCATATATCTTTTTGAATTAGTGTTTTCATTTTCTTTGGCTAAATACCCAGAAGTGGAATAGCTGGATCATACTGCAGTTCTATTCATTTTTTGAGGAGTCTCCATGTTTTCTATAGCAGCAACACCAATTTACGTTCCCATCCACAGTGTATGAAGGTTTTCTTTTCTTCACATCCTTACCAATACTTGTGATTTATTGCCTTTTTGATAACAGCCATTCTAATGGGTATGAGGTGACAATCTCTTTGTGGTTTTGATCTGCAGTTCCTAATAATTAGTGATGTTAAACATCCTTTCATGTGCTTGTTGGCCAACTACATGTCTTCTTTGGAAAAATGTCTATTCAGCTCCTCTGCCCGTTTTTTAATTGGGTTGTGTGGTTTTTTTGTTGTTGAGTTGTATGAGTTCTTTATATATTTTGGATATTAACCCCTTATGATTTGCAAATATCTTCTCGCATTCAGTAGGTTGTCTTTTCATTTTGTTAATGGTTTTCTTTGCTGTGCAGAAGTTTTTGTTTCCACTGAGGAGATATATTAGCAGAAAGATATTGCTAAGACTGATGTCAAAGAGTGTACTGCCTATGTTTTCGCCTAGGAGTTGTATGGTTTCGGGTCTTACTTTCAAGTCTTTAATTCATTTTGAGTTAATTTTTGTGCATGCTGTGAAACAGGCGTCTAGTTTCCTTTTTTTGTATGTGGCTGTCCAGTTTTCCCAATGGCATTTACTTAAGAGATTATCCTTTCTCCATTGTATGTTCTTTGCTCCTATGTCATAAATTAATTGTCCATATATGTCCATATATGTGTGGGTTTATTTCTGGGCTCTCAATTCTGTTCCACTGAGCTATGTATCTGTTTTTCTGCCAATACCATGCTGTTTTGAATACTATAGTTTTGTGATACAGCTTGAACTCAGGGAAGGAAGAAAGAAGGTTCTTTCTTCTCAGGATTACTTTGGCTATTTGAGGTCTTTTGTGGTTCCATATACATTTTATAATTTTTTGTTCTATTTCTGTGAAAAATGCCCTTGGGATTTTGATAGGGATTGTACTGAATCTGTAGATTGCTTTAGGTAATATGTACATTTTAACAATGTTAGCTCTTCTAATCCTTGAGCATGGAACATCTTTTCATTTATTTCAGTCTTCTTCAATTTCTTATATTTTTCAGTATACAGGTCTTTCACCTCTTTTTGTTAAATTCATTCCTAGATATTTTATTCTTTTTGTTGTGATTGTGGGATTTTCTTAATTTCTCTTTCTGCTAGTTCATTTTTAGTGTATAGAAACACAATAGGTTTATGTACGTTGATTTTGTACCCTGCAAATTTACTATATTCATTTATTACTTCTCGTAGTTTTTTTTGTGTGTGGAATCTTTAGGGTTTTCTATATATAAAATCATATCATCCACAAATCGTGTTAGTTTTCCTTCTTCTTTTCCAATTTGGTTGCCTTCTGTTTCTTTTTCTTGCCTAATTGCTCTGCCTAGGACTTCCAATACTATGTTGAGTAAGAGTGATGAGAGTTGGCATCCTTGCCTTCTTCCTGATCTTAGAAGGATAGCTTTCAGTTTTTCACCACTGAGTATGATGTTAGCTGTGGGTCTGTCATACACGGTCTTTACTATATTGAGGTATGTTCCTACTACACTCATTTTATGGAGAGTTTTTTAAAATTATAAATAGATATTGAATCTTGTCAAATGTTTTTTCCACATCTCTTGAGATGATCATCTGATTTTTATCCTTCTTTCTGTTAATCACAGTGTTTCACATTGACTGATCTGTGGATGCTGAACCATCCTTGCATCCCTGGAATAAATCCCACCTGATCATGATGTATGATCCTTTAAATGTATTTGCTAACCTTTTTTGAGGGTTTTTACATTTAGGTTCATCAGAGATATTGGCCTGTAATTTTATTTTTGTGTGTGCTGTCCTTGTCCGGTTTTGGCATCAGGCAATGATGGCCTTGTAAAATGAGTTGGCAAGTGTTTCCCCCTTTTCAGTTTTTTGGAAGAGTTTTGAAAAGTGTAGGTATTAAACTTTCTTTGAATGTTTGGTAGAATTCACCTGTGAAGTTGTCTGGTCCTTGACTTCTGTTTTTTGGGGACGTCTTTGATTACTGTTTCATTCTCTTTACTAGTAATCAATCTATCAAGATTTTCCATTTCTTCGTGATTCAGTCTTAGAAGGCTGTATGATTCTAAGAATTTGTCCATTTCTTCTAGGTTGTCCAGGTAGTTGGCATGTAGCTGTTCACAATATACTCTTCTAATCCCCTGTATTTCTATGGTATCATATTTCTCCTCTTTCACTTCTGGTTTTCTTTATCAGAGCTTTATCCCTTTGTTTCTTAGTGAGTCTAGCTAAAGGTCTGTCAATTTTGTGTCTATTTCATTTCTTCTGACTCTGATCTTTATGTTCTTCCTTCTACTGACTTTGGGCTTCGTTTGTTCTTCTTTTTCTAGTTCCTTTTGGTATAAAGTTAGACTGATATTTTTCTTGTTTCTTGAGGTAGGCCTGGATTGCTATAAACTTTCTTCTTAGTATTGTTTTTGCTGCATCCCATAGGCTTTGACATGTTCTATTGTCATTTGTCTTCAGGTATTTTTTGATTTCTCCTTTGATTTCTTCATTGACTCAATAGTTGTTCAGTAGCATGTTGTTCAGTCTCTACATATTTGTGAGTTTTCCAGCTTTCTTTTCATAGTTGATTTGTAGTTTCACACCACTGTGATTAGAAAAAATGCATGATATGATTTCCATCTTCTTAAATGCACTGAGACTTGTTTTGTGTGCCAACAGATGATTTATCCCTGAGAAAGTTCTATGTGGACTTGAGAAGAATGTGTATTCTGCTGCATTTGAATTGACTCTACAAATCCATGAATCCATCTGGTCTAATGTTTCATTTAAGGCCACTGTTTCCTTGTTCACAGGATATCTATTCATTGATGTAAGAGGAGTTTTAAAGTCCCCTACTATTATTGTGTTGCTGCAAATTTCTCTTTTTAGGTCTGTTAATAATTGCCTTGTATATTTTAATGTGCCTATGCTAGGTGCATAAATATTAATAACTGTTATATCTTCCTGATGACTTGTCCCCTTCATCATTATATGATGTCCATCTTGTCTCTTGTTACCTTTTTTGGCTTGAAGTCTATTTTGTCTGATATATGTATGGCTATACCACTTTCTTTTGGCTGCCATCTGCTTGGAGTATCATCTTCCATCCCTTCTTTTTTGTCTACGTTTGTCTCTTGAGCTGAGATGGGTCTCCTGGAGGCAGTGTATAGTTGGGTCTTGTTTTGTAATCCATCCAGCCACTCTGTGTCTTTTGATTGATGAATTCAATTCATTTACACTCATGGTGATTATTTTATTGGCAAATGAGGACTTAGTACTGCCTTTTAATCTTTTGTTTTCTGTTTGCTCTATTTCCCCATTGTTTCTTTTCCTTGTGTTTCTGCCTGCCATTTTGGTTTGGTGGTTTTGTATGATGTTTTTCTCAGTTTCCTTTTTTTTTTTTTTTTTATGTTTCGTGTCTCTGCTCTAGATTTATGTTTTGTGGTTACCATGAGGTTTGCATAAAATATCTCATAGAAAAAATAGTCCTTTTTATGCTGAGAGCACCTTATCTTCACTTACCTATACAGGTCTCTCCTTTTTGTCTTCCCCTTTTATGTTCTAGTTGTCATAAATTATCCCTTTTTAAGTTGTGAGTTTGTTACCAAATTGAAGTAGCTATAGTTATTTTTACTGCTTTCCTTCTTTTTAACTTTTATGCTGTAATAATGTGTTTAAAAACCTATTCTGACTGAGTTGTGATTTTTCTGATTCTATTTTACCTAACTCAAGTTTTTGTGTACTTTTGCCTTTTCATTTCAGGCAGAAGAGCTCCTTTGAACATTTCTTGTAAGGCAGGTCTAGTGGTGATGAACTTCCTCAGCTTTTGTTTGTCTGGGAAAGCCTTTATTTCTCTTTCATATCTGAAGGGTAACTTTGCTGCATAGAGCATTCTTGGCTGACAGTTTTTATATTTCAGTATTTTGAGAGTGTCATTCCACTCCCTCTTGGCCTAGAGTGTTTCTGTTGAGAAAACTGCTGATAGCCTAATGGGGGTTCCTTTGCAGGTTATCATCCTTTTTCCCCTGGCTGCCTTTAAAATTCTTTCTTTGCCATTGACTTTTGACAGTTTTAATATGATGTGTCTTGGAGAAGAAGGTCTTTTTGTGTTGAGGTAATTAGGTGTTCTCTTAGCTTCATGGACTTGTATATCCAGTTCCTTCCCCATGCTCGGGAAGTTCCCACTTATTATTTCTTTATATTCTCTATTTATCCTTAATTTTTGCCATTTTAATTGCAATTTGCCTTCGTGTGGTCCTCTTTGTGATTCTCTGCTCTTCTTGGACTTGGATATGTTTCCTTTCCCAGGTTAGGGATATATTCAGCTATTATATCTTCAAATACATTCTCTGCCCCGTTCTCTCTCTTTTCTCTTTCTGGAACCTCAAAAATGTGAATGTTAGTATGCCTGGTGTTGTGCCAGATGTCTCAAACTGTCCTCACATCTTTTTATTCTTTTTCCTGTTCATCTTCAGTGATTTCCACTACTCTGTCTTCCACCTTACTGGTCCATTCCTCTGTACCATTTTGTCTACTGTTGATTCCTTCTAGTGTATTTTTCATTTCAATGATTGTATTCTTCACCTCTGTTTGGTTGTTCTTTATATTTTCTAACTGCTAAAAACTTCTAATTTCTCTCTCTGTTCATCCATTCTTCTTCTGAGTTCTCTGATCATCTTTACAATCATTACCTTGAACTCTCTTTCTTAGGTAGATGGACTATCTCCACTTCACTTAGCTCTTCTGGGGTTTAAATCTTATTCCTTTGCTTGGAACATGTTCCTCTGTTGCCTCATTTTGCCTAACATGCTATTTTTATTTCTGTGTATCCAGTAGGTTGGTTGCTGGTGTGTAGGCTAGGTCCACAGGCTACGGGGCTGTGGTTGTCCTGGGGTTGGTGTTCGCCCACTGTTGGGTGAGGCTGGTTCCAAGGCTAGAACAGGCTCATCGGTGGCTGGGATAGGGGATTCTGGGTCTGGTACGTGCCCGCTGGTAGGTGGAGCTAGGTCTCAGGGTCTCTGTGTGCAGGGCCCTGGATGTCCCAGATCTAGTGCCTGCCCAGTGGTGTGTAGAGCCTGGTCCTTGGTCCTCTGGTGGGCAGGGCTGTGTCCAGGGGAAGGTGTGGGCTCAGGGGGTCTTAAGGCTGACTGTCTGCTGTTGGGTGGGGCTGTGTCCCTGCCCAGTTAGTTGCTTGGCCTGAGGCGTCCCAGTCCTGGTGCCTTAGGGCTGGGGGGCGTGGTGGGGCTGGGTCCTGTGGCTAATAAGCTACAACAAGGATTCCCAAATGGCACTTGCCAGCAACAGAGTCCATGTGGCAGAACGAGCTCCGAGAAATGGCTGCCACCAATGCCTATGTCCCCAGGGGTGAGCTCCAATCAATCGCTTCCTGCCTCTTGGGGAGACTCTCCAAGATCAGCATGTGGGTCTGACCCAGGCTCCTTTCAGATTACTGCTTCTGCCCTGGGTCTTGGAGTGGGTGAGATTCTGTGTGAGCCTTTTAAGAGTGGAGTATCTATTTTCCACAGCCCTCTGGCTCTCCCAAAAGTAAGCACTGCTGGGCTTCAAAGCCAAAAGTTCTGGGGGCTCATCTTCCTGGAGTAGAACCCCCAGGCTGGGGGGCCCAATGTGGGACTCAGACTTTTTGCTCCTTGGGAAGAACCTTGCAATTGTAATTATTCTTCCATATGTGGGTCACCCACCCAGCGTTATGGGTCTTGCCTATACTGTGACTCCCCACCACCTACCCATCTCGTGGTTCCTTCTTTAAATCTTTAGTTGTAGAAGATCTTTTGCAGTAGGTTCTGGTCTTTTTCATCGACAGGTGTTCCGTAAATAGTGGCAATTCTGGTGTGCCTATGAGAGGAGGTGAGCTCACACCATATATAAAAAGTAACTAAAAACGGATCACAGACTTAGCTCTATAGAAGCTTAATCTCTAAAATTTCCAAGAGAAAACAGGAGACCATCTTAGTGACTTCTAGTTAGGCAAGGACTTCTTTAAAAAGGACATAAAAGGCACAACTTACAAAAGAAAAAACTGATAAACTGAAGTTCATCAAAATTTTAAAACATTTGGTCTTCAAAATGAACATAAAAATAAAAGATTAAAAAAAGGGCAAGGCACACAACAGGGAAGAAATTTTTGCAAAACAAGTATTTGATAACAGACTTGTATCCAGAATGTATACAGAACTCTTACTACTCAATAAGAAAACTAACAAACCACCCCCACAAAACAAGCAACAGATGTGAACACATATGAATGGCAAATAAGTGTTGGCAGCCAACCTGGAGCCTCTGTGCCATGACAGGGTCATGGAACAACACCAAGACAGCGCTGCAGGGCAGTGCTGCACCCAGGAAGCTGACTACATCTCTTCTGATCTGTTTTGTAATTTTGTGCTTCTGCCTTGAAAAAGTACATGGGGGATTTGCCCCCCGTCCCAAGCTTAACCATGTAAAACATCCTCTTCCCCCTCCCAAACCAAAACCTACGAATTGGGACTTTTTAACAACAGCCCCTGGCTGGTGGGAGAAAAAACAAACAACCTAGAAATGTAGGGTTCTTTCTATGGAAAACACCAATAATAAAACAACAATGGCCCTACGTGGGAATAATAAATGATTATGGGTATTGTTGGTTCTGGTATAAGGATAAATTAATCATACAGAGTCGACTGCCAACATTGGAATTGTTGACTCGTCCATTCAGACAAAGCTTCTTGCCCAGAAGAACACAGTGATAGATTAAATTGTGAACTATACTGTAGATGATTTAGGGGTACATTGTTAAGACTTGTCCATGCGGACCTCTGGGACACATAGGAAAGTTCAGGAAACTTCCTCCTTCATAGTTTCTTTTAATGGCTTGTTACATATTAGCTTGGCTTTGTTATTAGTACGGATTGAACCTACTCTAAGAAAAAACAATGATGTTTTGAGAACCTTTAGAATTACTTTAAAAGTACATCTAGAAATATTAGGTACAATCTATTGTGAATATTTTCTGAGGTTTTAGCTAAGCACCTGATGATGTAATCACTTAGGGTATATAAATCTGACTGTGAAAAAATAAAATGTGAGACCATGCTTGTACATACAGTGTTATTGATTTATTTAACTTCCCCTCGCCGACGCTGTCCATCCCTCGGGTATTCCTGGACCTGCAGGAGCTGGACTCCCGCAAATAAGTACACAAGAAGACAGCCATCACCATTAATCAACAGTCAATAAAACCACAATGAGGTATCACTGTGTATACACTGGAATGGCTAAAGTTTAAATGATGGACAATACCCAGTGTTGGCCAGGATGCGTTGCAATTGGAGCTCTCATATGTGGCTGATAGGAATGCAAACGGTACAGCCACTTCGGAAAACAGTTGGCAGTTTCTTATAAAGTTAACCGTATACTAACGATGTGACCTAGCAATTTCACTCTGAGGTATTCACCCAAGAAAAATGAAAACATATGTCGACAAAAAGACTCATACACTAATGTTCACAACAGCATTATTCATAATAGCCCCAAACTGGAAACAACCGAATAACCATCAACGATGAATCGCTATCCATACAATGTAATTTCACTTGGCAATAAAAAGGAACAAATTACTGATATACACAATAAGGATGAATCTCAACAGCACTATGGTGACACAAAAGACTGCAAACTGGATGAGTCGATCTATATGAAGTTACAGAAAGAGCAGCATTAAAGTGACAGAAAGCAGACCAGCGCTTGCCAGGAGGTGGAGGATCAGGGCGGCAGACAGACTGCGAACGGTCAGTCTGGAAACGTTCTATATGGTGACGGTGGTGGTGGCGGTTACACTAATGTAGACAATCTGTGAGAATTCTTGATTTGTACCCCTAAATCTGGTGAATTTATTATATGTAAACATACCCCAAAAAAGCTTACAAAAAGAAAAAAAATACTTTACTTTCACGCCAGGACCGAAACCAGACAACCTGTTACCTAGTCACCTCCTGACCACAAAGTGTGAAGAATGTGTCATTTTGATCCACTACCTGCTGCTGCAGAACCAGTTCCCGGCAGAGAAGCCTCGTGCAGTGACACTGTAGACAGTTCACTGGTAGTAAAATGATCGTTCTTATTCTCACTGTTGGGACTGACAGGCTGCTAGAAAGTAAGGACACAAGAAAAGATTTGAACATCTCAAGCATCCTGTTACAAAATAACTGGCAGATCTTCAACTTCACATGTTAAACAGAAAAAAAGGTATATACATAACCGAGAAGTAAAACATTTTCAGCCTGCCCCCAGGAATGTGGCCAAAGTTCCTTTATTTATAATATTAAAGATACTACTGCTTTTTGAACACCTATTACATTCCAGGAACAACACAGGTATGTGCTTTATTATTATTTTTTGTCATTCAGAACACATATATTGAACACTTTATATGTTCTAAGAATTGTTCAAAACACTAGTAAAGAATAGTGAACAAAACCATGTTCCAGCTATCCTAAGCTTATACTGCATGGGGAGAAGGGCTATATAAATATTACTTAATTTAGTCCTTAGAAAAAGCCATGAAGTCTTAATCTTTCCATTTTTCAAATAAGAAAACAAAGGCATAGAAAGGTTAAATAACTTGTGTAAGCTATAACCCACCTAACCTGTGGCAGAGCCGGGATTGGAAGCCAGGTCTGATTCTGTAGCCCAGGCTTTGCATTAGATTTCTAGCAAGTGTACTAATATCAGGCTTTCAAAATTGAGCATACTTTCTTGATTTGGATCATCAGATTCTGAACATTTGTTTAAAATCATCATTATACCTTGAAGGGAAGACTGAAGAAAAACTTTGCATAAATACTCACACTTGTCTTGGATCCTATACTTAAGTATAGGAAAGTCTTATCCCAAAATGTAATCTGACAAATAAATCTGAGAATGCCTTTTTAAGTAAAGAGATGAAAAGTTAAAGGAAAGTGACCAAAAATTTTTCGTTTAAAAAAATGACATGTGTAAGTATAAAACTATATAAACTGACTACTTTACTGATAATTAATGACAAAAATGAGCTCCTACCCCCGCCACACAGACCTGGTGTCCTACAGCTGTGTCTGAAAAAGTAAAATTGCTAAATTCATGTCTTATCAGTATGGCTTGTTCCTGTCTAACTAGCCCATAACCCCAGTTGTAAGTAAGAAAACACATTTTATAGGCAATGCACACTTAAGTTTAATACCTGGATATAAAATTTTAAAGCAGAGGGGAAATCCAGTTCACAAAGAAAATCTGAAAGATAGCACTTTGGGGAAAACCTCGCAAAGTATGTAAGAACTCAGGACACAGCAGATTCTTTCACTGCAGCTTTTAAAATGGAGTCTGAAGGATATACTGCATGTTTCTGCAGAACAAAGTCTCAACCTCAGCTGTAATACAGTTACCCATCTAGGCCATTAGCCTTGAGCCTCAGTGCAAAAACCTTAATTTTAATAAGAGGACGCACATTTATTTTCTCTCTTGTGTGTTGAGAGTTAGTGTCACTTACATACTCAGCTTCTGGGGATGCACAGGATCTGGGCCTGTCCTCCTGCAGCAGGTCGAGCTGGAGCGGGGAGCTGCTCTTTGAGTTAATGAGGGGGTGCCCTTCATTCTGGGTCCCCCACTTTCCCTCGCCGCTCCTTTGGCTGATGGCTGAAGATGGTGGGCCTGGATTTGGAGCCACTGCTGATACCGAGGCGGGTATTTCAGAAGAGGCTGCTGCTCCCAAGAATGGATATGGGGAGAATGGTGGTAACAAGAGAGGACAGATAGGGGGGTCATGCAGGAAGATGTTCATACAAGTATCTAAGCAAGCAGAGGGCAGAGCTGGGAAAGATTGCAAGCCATTGGGGAAAGGCGGCTCTGCAGGCAGACTCTGCAGCACAGTTTCTGAGGCTGCACGTTCTCTCCCCAGGGAGGTCACGGTTGGGAAGGGAAGGGCTTGGATGAGGCAAAGTGCCTGGCTGGGAACCACCAGTGCAGCCGGGAGCGATGGGCCAGAG
This sequence comes from Physeter macrocephalus, assembly GCF_002837175.3. Lineage (NCBI taxonomy): Eukaryota > Metazoa > Chordata > Mammalia > Artiodactyla > Physeteridae > Physeter > Physeter macrocephalus. Next base: position 26,418,995 of record NC_041216.1, read on the forward strand.
GCACGAGGAGAGGAGGTGGAGGAAGGGCACCAGGGCTGTCCATCCTGGGCCTCTCCTACGAGGTGGGGACAGAAGTCATCCTTAGTTTCCTTTCTGTCCGACCACATGAGCAGCTTCTTACGCTTGTGCTTCCCCTTCCTGCAACTAGCGGATTGGGTAGGCTTGGAAGCAGAATCTCCTGAAGGGTAAAGAGGAAGGCGTGTTACAGAAAACTAACCCAGAACGGAAGAGAAGGACAATGTTGATAGATAATTCTAAGTAGATTTTACAAGGAATAAACATTGGCTGATAGTAACTATGTCCACTACAGGGATGACAGAAAATTGCTCTAAAAAGATGAACAAGATCCTGGGTAAAAGCTGTTGCTATAAAATAAACTTATTTCAGTATCTCTCAATCAGTTTCTTACAAGCAAAGCAAAACTCCTATACTCCACTCCGTATCTCCCAGTACTCACGTATGATTTATAAATTTGAAAACTATGTTGATAAAGGGAATATATTTTTAAAAATTTAACTACCTTGAACATCTGAATATTTAGCTTTGCTTCTGCTTTCTTGCTGAAGATAGGAGCTGTAAGGTGATGACAGAATCTTGTCCCGGAATTGATCCACATAACTCTGTTCTTCCTTCTGTGTGTGGGCTGACAGCACAGCCTTTGTGAGCCCTATGTGTTTAAACTTTCCTGAGGCCAGTGGAGCTGGGTGTGTGCTGAGGGTCCAGGGCTCACAGGGCAGGGTGCCAAGCTCTGCTGGACTCAATTCTGATGAAGTGGAGGAAGACAGATTTAATTTTAACTCCTACCAGTTATTTTGCATTTACTTATTTTCACTAATTTAGTTATCTTTCAATAAATGTTTACAATCATTACAACAGCTGGAACATAAAACCTTCATCAATCTAGCAGATAAATTTTTAATTTTTCTGCCTTTCTTTATACTCTTTGTACACTTGTATATATGTTTTAGAGTTGTAATACTTAATGTGCATACTTATTTAAATCTTGCTTTCATTGTAAATATTCTTCTATCTCCCTGAATTCTCCAAGAAATTGTTATGTTTGGATTTATTTTTCTTAATATGTAATATATCTATGTTGTTCAAAAATCAGCATGTATTAGAAAGACATTTAGTAGCTTCTCCTTATCCCTGTACACAATCTGCCTAGTTCTCATTTATTCTCCCCACAGAAAACCATTTCTTTTATTTCCTTACATATCTGTCTACTTTCTTTACACATCTATAAATAAGCATGAATACAGATTCTTATTCCTCACCTCTATGTTTACCCAAACAGCATATAATCTTGTACACTAGCCTGCAATGTGCTTTTTCATTTAACAACATCCCTTTTATTAGTGCATCACATATGATGTATCTATGACTTTTTACTAAAGTAAGCATCTGTAGATGGATGCTGAGTTGCTTCTAAACATTACTTCTTCCAGGTACAAAAGACTTTATGGTGGACACTGGTGGGTTCTCCCAGCATCCATTCCACCTCTCCCCTGCTGTGTGGCACTGAGGTGTGGGTGGGCATGCCCCCATTCTGCTTCCAGAAACAGGCGCTGACTAGTCTAAGTCAACACAGCGGAAGGACTTCGGATTTTGGCCAAGATGGAGGAACAGGGACTAGACTGACCTTCCCACCTGAAACAACCAGGAAGGCACTAAATATATGAAACAATAAGTTCCAAGACACCGAACAACAGGTAACAAAGGAGAGTGACTCCTTAGGGATGGAAAACAAGGTGAGCCCCACATCTGCCCAGCTTACTGCCTTGAGAGTTTCTGAGGAGCAAGGTGGGGAAACCAGGTGAGCCTCGTGGGCTCCCTGAGGGCAGAGGCAGACCTGAGAGCCTGGGAAGGCCACGGTGGCTGGAGTTTTCAGGAAGAGAAGTGTAGAGGAGCACTGCACAGAGAGGACTCCAGACAGCTGCAGGGACCCCAGAGTCCTCACCAGTGCACAGGTGGGAAGAAAAAAATCACCTGAAAGGATCAGACCGAAGCTCACACCAGCTGGAGAACAGGGCTCACTCCCAACAGCCAGACTAGAAAAATCTCATAATCCATGGGCATTGGGTAGAATGCTCTGAAGGGTCTTGCCTCAGTAGCAGAGAAGAATTAGGCCTACCCTACACTGCTCTGGTCCTGCCTAACCAATCTTAAAAGCAAAGCCTGAAAAGACCAATCTGTTTCCACATAGCTTAACTGGGTCCCAGAATAAAGCTCAATGGTGCTCACAGCAATACAGAGATATTCAGCACCCAATCACAGTATCTGGCATCCAATCAAAGACTAGGCATGCAAAGAAGCAGGAAAATACAACCCACAATAAGGAGAAAAACTAATCAAGCAAAACCAACCCTGGGCTGGCAGAGATGTTAGAATTGGCAGATAGAACGTTAATAGTTATTATACTGTATTCCATATAGCCACAGGGAAGATTAAATATGTTATATAAAGACATGGAAGATATATTAAAAAACATCCTGGGCTTCCCTGGTAGCGCAGTGGTTGAGAGTCCGCCTGCCGATGCAGGGGACACGGGTTCGTGCCCCGGTCCGGGAAGATCCCACATGCCGCGGAGTGGCTAGGCCTTTGAGCCATGGCCGCTGAGCCTGCTCGTCCAGAGCCTGTGCTCCACAACGGGAGAGGCCACAACAGTGAGAGGCCCGCGTGTACCACACACACACAAAAAACAAAAACAAAAAAACAGGAAGTTGAAATAAAGACATTTTCAGACATACAAAAATGGGAAGAGTTCATCATCAGTAGACCTGTACTACAAGGATAGAAAAGGAATGCCCTCAGGCAGGAGAGTGATAATCAGATGAATCTACATAAAGGAATGAAAAGCACTGGAAGAGATAACTACAGGGGTAAACATTTAAATCTCTTTCAAAGATAATAACTGTAAGTAAGCATAGTAACAATGTAGTGTGGGATTTCTAACATATGTAGAAATATATGCCAATAGACAAAGGCCAAAGGGGGGAACTGGAAGTATAGTACTTTAAGGTTCTTATACTATGCATTAAGTGGTAGGTAGACTGGCAAAAATTAAATATATACATCATAAACTCTAAGCAACCACTAAAATAAAGCCCACGTTAAATACCAAGACATACATAGGTTAAAAGTAAAAGGTGGAAAAAGATATAACATGTTAACACTAATCAAAAAAAAAAAAGCTGGAGTGAATATAGTAACATAAGACAAAGTATATTTTAGAGCAAAGAATAGATAAGGGATAAAGAAGGTCATTTCACAATGATAAAAGGATAAATTCATCAAAAGGACACAGCAATCCTAAACATTTATGCACAAAGTAAGAAAGCTTCAAAATGCATGAAGCAAAAACTGATAAAATGGCAAGGAGAAATAGACAAGCCCACAATTACAGCCAGAGACTTCAACACTCTTCCTGAGGTACAACAAGTATTCAGAAAACTGGGGGATAGAGAAGACTTGAACAAGACTATCAACCAACCTGACCTAGTTTATACACTGGGCAGAATAAACATCCTTTCCAAGTGCATACAGAACATTCACCAAGATAGACCATATACAGACCATAAAACAAGCCTCAATAAATTTAAAAGAATTCAAGTTTTGTATTTTCTCTGACCAAAATGGGATTAAATTAGAAATCAATAACATAAAGAGGTCTGGAAAATCTCTAAATATGCTTTCTAAATAATATATGATGATATATATATATGACATATATGATAATGTAAATGATTTCAAAGAAGATATAAAAAGGGATATTAGGCAGCATTTGAACATGATGAAAATGAAATGAAATACATCAAAATGTGTGAAATGCAGCTGAGAGTAAAAGGAAAATTTACACTAAAATCCACTAGGGAAGAAATATCTGAAATCAATGACTTCAGCTTCCATCTTAAGAAACTGGAAAAACAAGAGCAAGGTAAAACAAAAGTAAGCAAAAGAAAGGAAATAATAAAGATCAGAGTAAAAATCTGTTAAGTATTGTAGAAAACAGAAAAATAATAAAGAGAGAAAAATCAATAAAATTTTAAGCTGGTTCTTTGCAGGGAGCAGTAAAATTGATTAAACTCTAGCAAGACTGATGAGGAAAAAAAGAGCAGATATAAGTTACCAATTTCAGAAATGATAGAGGAAACATCACTAGAGACCCTACTATCACTAGACATCAAGAGAATAATAAGGGAACATTATAAACAACTTTTTCCAATAAACTTGACAACTTAGACAAAATCGACCAGTTCTTTGGGACATACACACTAACAAATATCACCCAACAAGAGGTAGGAAACCTGAATAGCCCCATATCTATTTTAAAAATTGAATTTGTAGTTAAAAACTTCTCCACCAAGAAAACTTCAAGCCCAGATGGCTTTACTGGTGAGTTTGAGCAAACATTTAAGGAAGAAAAAATACCAATCCTACAAAAAGTCTTCTAGAAAACTGAAGAGAACAAAACACTTCCCAGCTCATGCTATGAGGCCAGGAGTATCCTGATACCAAAACCAAAGTCATTAAAACAAAAACAAACAAAATGACAGACCAATAGCTCTCATAAGCATAGATCTCGAAATTCTTACGAAAATTTTAGCAAAATGAATCCAATATATAAAAAAGGAAATACATCATGACCAAGTGGGGTTTAACCCAGGAATGCAAAGATATTTTAACATTTAAAATTGAAGAAGACACAAATATATGGAAGGATATTTCGTGCACATGGATTGGAAGAATTAATATTGTTAAAATGTCCATGCTACCCAAAGCAATATACAAATTCAAGGCAATCTCTATCAAAATTCCAACAGCATTTTTCAGAGAAATAGAACAGTCGAAAAATTTGTATGGAAACATCAAAGACCCTGAATAGCCAAAACAATCTTGAGAAAGAAGAACAAAACTTTTGCACAGCAAAGGAAACGATCAACAAAATGAAAAGGCAACCAACTGAATGGGAGAAAATATTTGCAAATCATATACCTGGTAAGTGGCTAATATCCAAAATATATAAAGAACTCACACAATTCAACAGCCAAAAAAACAAAAAAATAAGCAATCTGATTTAAAAATGGGCAGAAAACCTAAAAAGACATTTCTCCAAAAAAGACATACATATGGCCAAAAAGCACATGAAAAGATGCTCAACGTCACTGATTATTAGAGAAATGAAAATCAGAACTACAATGAGGTGTCACCTCACACTGGTGAGAATGGCCATCATCAAAAGGTCTACAAATAATAAATGCTGGAGAGGGTGTGGAGAAAAGGGAACCCTCCTACACTGTTGGTGGGAATGTAAATTGATACAGCCACTATGGAGAACAGTATGAAGGTTCTTTAAAAACTAGAGCTGCCATATGATCCTGCAATCCCACTCCTGGGCATATATCCAGAAAAGACAAAAACTGCAAAAAGATACATGCACAGCAGTGTTCACAGCAGCAGTATTCACAATAGCCAAGACATGGAAGCAACCTAAATATCCATCGACAGAGGCATGGATAAAGAAGATGTGGTATATATACACAATGGAATATTACTCAGTCATAAAAAAGAATGAAATAATGCCATTTGCAGCAACATGGATGGACCTAGAGATGATCATACTAACTGAAGTAAGTCAGACAGAGAAAGACAAATATCTTATGATGTCACTTACATATGGACTCTAAAAAAATGATAAAATGAACTTATTTACAAAACAGAAACAGACTCACAGACTTAGAACACAAGCTTATGGTTACCAAACGGGAAAGGTGGGGGAGGAGGAGGGATAAATTAGGAGGTTGGGATTAACATACACAAACTACTATATATAAAATAGATAATCAACAAGGACCTACGTATGGCACAGGTAACTCTACTCAATGCTCTGTAATAACTTATATGGAAAAAGAATCTGAAAAAGAATAGATATATGAATTTGTACAATTAAACCACTTTGCTGTAGTATACCTGAAACTAACACAACATTGTAAATCAACTATACTCCAATATAAAATTAAAAAATTTAAAAAATAAGATAAAAGAAGATTGGTCAAAAGCCAAAATAATAATAATAATGTGTTGGTAAGGATGTGGAGAAAAGGGAACCCTTGTGCACTGTTGGTGGGAATGTAAACTGGTGCAGCCACTTTGTAAAACCGTATGGAGGTTCCTCAAAAAATTAAAACTAGAACTATCATATGAACCAGCAATTTCACTACTGGGTATTTATCTGAAGAAAACAAAAACACTAATTTGAAAAGATAAATGCACCTCCACGTTCACTGGAGCACTACTTACAACAGCCAACACAGGGAAACAACCTAAATATCCATCAATGGATGTACAGAGAAACTCCGGTCTACACACACATGCACACATACATACAGGAATATTATCCAGCTATAAAAAAGGATGAAATCTTGCCATTTAAACATGGATGGACCTTGATGGCATTATGCTAAGTAAAATAAGTCAGACAGCAAAAGACAAATACCGTATGATCTCCCTTATATATGGAATCTAAAAATAAACTATTAAAAAAAGTCAAGCTCACAGATACAGAGAACAGATTGGTGGTTGCCAGAGGTGGGGGGTGGGTGAAATGGGTGAACTGGGTTTTTTTTTCAGTTTAAATAAACTGAATGAAATAAAAATAGTTAATTCATCATATTAGCAAACTGAAAAAGAAACTAAAAAAGAAAAATCTTATGATCATCTCAACAGATGGAGAGATTTGAAAAAATCCAACATCCATTTCTGATAAAAAAAATTCTGAGGATATTAGGAATAGAAAGGAACGTCCTCAATTTGATAAAGGACGTTTATGAAAAACCTAGGACTAACATAATTAATGTTTTTTCTCCAATATCAGGAAAAACATAAGAATAGTTGCTCTTGCAACTTTTATTCAATATTTATTAGAGGTTCTAGCCAGTTCAAGAAGGCGAAAAACAAAAAAAAAAAGATTAAAAAGAAGATTGGAAAAGAAGTAAAACTGACTTTCATAGACATGATCATACATGTAGAAAATCCTATGGAATCGACAAAATGTTTCTAGAACTAATAAGTGAGTTTAGCAAGCCTGTAGAATAAAAGATTAATATACAAAAATCAATTATATTTCTATATACTAGCAACAAATAATTGGAAACTGACATTAAAAATAATCCTATTTATAATATGAAATACTTGAGGTTAAAACTGACAAAAGATATGCAAGATCTGTACACTGAAAACTGTAAGATATTACTGTGAGGAATTTAAGAATACCTAAATAAATGAATAGATATACCAGGTTCATGGATTAGAGGACTCTATCTTTTTGAGATATCAATTCTCCCCAAGTTGATATACAGATTCAATATATCAATTCAAATCCCTGCAGGGCTTTTTTTTTTTTTTTAAATTTTTAAAAAAATTTATTTACTTTATTTATTTTTGGCTGCGTTGGGTCTTCGTTGCTGCATGTGGGCTTTCTCTAGTTGTGGTGAGCGGAGACTACTCTTCGTTTTGGTGTGTGGGCTTCTCATTGTTGTGGCTTCTCTTGTTGTGGAGCACAGACTCTAGGCACGCAGGCTTCAGTAGCTGTGGCTCATGGGCTCAGTAGCTGTGGCTCGTGAGCTCTAGAGCGCAGGCTCAGTAGTTGTGGCGCTCGGGCTTAGCTGCTCCATGGTATGTGGGATCTTCCCGGACCAGGGATCGAACCTGTGTCCCCTGCATTGGCAGGCGGATTCTTAACTGCTGCGCCACGAGGGAAGCCCTGCTTCAGGACTTTTTGAATTAGAATATTCAAAGCAATCTTGAAAATGAACAAAGTTGGAGGATTTACACTACCTGATTTCAAGACTTACTATAAAACTATAGGAATCAAAACTGTGTGGTACTGCCATAAAGGGTTTATCAATTTTTGTTCATCTTCAGAGAAGCAACTTTGAGCTTTAATTTTCTGTATTGCCTGTTTTTTACTTTGTTGATTTCTGCTTTTATCTCTATTACTTTCCTCCTTCTACCTGGGTTTATTTTGTTTTTGTTTTTTGTTTTTTTTTGTTTTTTTTTTGGCTAGCTTCTTAAAGTGGAACTTTAGATCCCTGATTTGAGCCTTTTTTTCTCTAACATTAGCGTTTCAAGTTATTAATCTCTTTATAAATATCTCACTTTTACTGATTTCTACTTGAATTAACTCTAGCCAAAGAGTGTAGTTTGTAAAACATCAATTATTTCAAATTTGAGACTTGTATTACATCCCAACCTATTTTATATCTCAGTGAACATGTCATGTGCACTTGAAAAGAATATGTATAACGCAGTTATTGTGTGTTGTGTTCTCTAGATATCAATTAGGTCAAGTGGCTGACCGCACTGCTCAGATCATCTATTTCATTAAGATGTTTTATCATTTGCAGAAAAGGGGTGTTGAGTTCTTCAACTATGATTATGGAAAGACTTTCTCTGACTCATTCAATTTTTGCTTCATATCTTTAAAGGTCTGTTATGAGTGAAAACACTTCCATGTTTGTTATGTCTTCCTGATGAACTGGCTGCTTTGTCACAATGAAATGTCTCTGGTGAGACTCCCTCCTGAAGTCTATTATTAATACAGGCACTCAGCCTTTTTAGGCATGTTGTTTGGATTGTGCATCTTCCCCATCCAATTGTTCTCATCCCATTTGTGAATTTATATTTAAATTGTACTCTGCAGATAGCACACACTTGGGTCTTGATTTATTTTTATCTGTTCTGACAATTTCTGCCATTTTATGTAATTATAGACTTAGTTGGATTTAGAGCTATTATTTTATTGGTTTGATAGGTTCCCTGGTTTTATTGTTGTTTTTGTTGCCCTAATCGCCCTTTCCTGTCCTTCTTTTGGATTATTTGTTTTTAAAAATTACATTTTAGTTTATCTCTTGGCTTTTTAGCTAATTTTTATATCTCATACTCCATCAATCCTGCTATAGATTTAAAAATATCTGTAATGGCAATGGTTTCTGGAGACTAATTGTCAATGGTTTCTGGAGACTAATGGTTTCTGGAGACTAATTCTCTACTCTGCCACTCGTTTGCTGTGTGACTTTGGGCAAGTTGTTACTTAACCTGTTCGTGCCTTAACTGTTCCATATATAAAACAGAAGTAATAACTTGCAGAGAAATGCATTTGGGGTCATGGTCCTCAGACCCAACTCATTATTAGCATAAGGTATAAACTCCAGGAGTACGGGCTTTCCAGAAAGCAAAAGACAGATGCAGTTCAAGAACATCTGGGCTCTGATTCTGCTTTCTCTCCTTAGAATAAAGATGAGCACCTGTAGATGCTGAGACTGGCTTAAGGTCAGGAGAAATGATTATCAGTAAATATCCCTTATTCTTTAAATGAAAGCATGTAGCTTGTAGTATAGAGTCTTTCAAAACAGTAATATAAAACCAGAGTATACAAAGTATAGTGGCACGGTCAAAAAAAGAGCTTTCCATGTTGGGTGAGGCCCTACCTTGCATGGACTGTGTCACTGACAGCTCCCGCCTGCACAGGAATCCAAAGTATTTAAGAACAGGTACTAAAAACACGCATCTGCTCCTCTCCTGAGGGACTAGCTCAACTCCAAAAAACTCTATCTGTGGCTAATTAGAAATAATAGAATAAGATATACAGAAATCATCTAATAGTATAATATAATATCAATAATATAATAAAAAAACAAACAGAAATAATCTAATCTCACAACAGCTGTCGATCTGGCCTTCTCCCACCAATCCACAATCCACCTAGTAACATAACGTTCTCCACCTCAAAGGGTGGTTGTGAGGATTAAATGAATTAATTTATATGAAGAACTAGGGGCAGGGAATGGTACACAGTCACAGCTCAGCATATGGTAACTTATATACCACTGAAGACTAGCAAAGGTGTTAGACATAATCCGAAAACCTGATTGAACACGTTTGTCACCATTTCCTCATCCACCAAATCCTTATGAATAACGTAAAAGTGAAAAAGGATAGGAGACCGTAAAAAGGAATAAAAAGAAGACGTCAGAATAGTTCACCAAATCATTACGTTAAAGGAAGAGCATTTCAAACATACTGTCCTCATTGTTAACAGACAAAATTTGAATGTATATATGACCCATCTAGTCACAACTACAGTCCAAGTTTGAATCGGACACTTTCTTTCAAGGTCAGCAACAGAGTGACCCAAGGCAGTCCCATCCATAATTGAGGGCTTATTATCATGTATCAGGTACCATTCTAGGTGCCTTACGTGTGTCAAGAGTTGATTGGCAAAGGACATAACTAAGAAATACAGTCCAAAATATGTAACCAACATAAACGTGATATTTCCAAAAATACTGTAACTGAATTAAAGAAAAAATTATTTATAATTTAGATGTCATTGCTAAGTAAATGGCATTAATGACTTGTTTTCTCACGACGGTGTATTTAACGTTGAGTGTATTTTAAAATAGAAGGTACCGTGGTACCTGACTCCGGTGGTGGCATGTGAACAACGGTGCTGCTGTAGCTGCACGGCCTCACGTCCAGGCTCAGAGCCGCCTCGGTCAGGGTCTGTGGAGCTCCTCCATCAGCATCTGTGGACCGTCCATCAGCTGGCATTTCTGATGTAGGTAGGGCTGGGATCTGAGAAACAGCTGGTGATGTAAGAGCAACTGACAGTGAAAAGAAAAATTCCCAACCGGAAATTCATTATTAAAGACCCAAACAGTTTACACACACTTATAACTGACAAGTTAAAACCTACTGGCCATAAAGAGGCAATGTGGATTCTTTGTGATTACACAAAGGATTCTTTGTGATTACAATGAAATAATTAAAGTCAGAAGATTAGAGAGAAAACAGAGAGGGGTGGCTTTGTAATAACTCTCTTGATCTAACTATGAAATGCATTCCTGTCACCTTGCAGTGCTTGGACATCATCTGCTCTGTGGCTTTGTCCGTCTTCTTCCGAGGATGAGGAAGTCGTATTTGTACAGGAGATACACTTTCTCTTCAAAGCTGGAATGTTGTAGCTCTTCAGGTACCTGCAACAAGGTAATTCGGTTGCGTATTCCTACCTGCCCCCAACTTTGCATCTTCCACCTTTCTGCTTTTCTCACACCGCCGCCTCTGTTTGGGGTATTTCACATTCTTTTTTTTTGCGGCTGCGCTGCGCACCATGTGGGGTCTTAGTTTCCCGAACAGGGATCGAACCCTGTGCCCCTGCAGTGGGAGTGCAGAGTCTTAACCACTGGACCACCAGGGAAGTCCCTCACTTTCTTCCTGGGTGAAGGCTTCCCTGACCATCCTGGCCTACATCATGGGGTTGTTACATTTCCCTGACTATGGTCTTGAACTGATCGTCAAATCTTAATTTTTATGAGCGTAGGTCTCGTCTTCTCAACTATATTCAAAGAAGGGATGCATCTTCTAATTTTTTGCATCCCCCCAAATGTTCAATTTATTATGAGTTGTAAGTAGTAGATATCCACTGATTGATAGTGAAAAATAAACAGCTGCTAAAAAAAAATGATATAAAGGCCCCATAGTGACAACACATGCTTCTGGAAAAACTAACCTGTTATCAACACTTGTGTCTCATACCTGATAACGCTATCAATACAGTTTATTTGCTGATAGGATGGGCTATGCCGATCCCTTCCCAAACCCTCACAAGACTCGGTGCACATGTTGATATCCTTTAATGTCTGGAAGGAAGAAAAGGCCTTCTGCTCATCTGAAAGAGAATGAAAGAATGCACGATTTAAAATACCACGCGCTTGAGAGTGTGTACTTATTCAGCAAAATTAAATAGTACTTTGGGATATACATGATACTTGAGGACGTATACAGTCAATATTATGTAGTTTTTAAAAATGAGCTCATACCTACTAGAGCATGGCCTTGAGGATATAGGGAGGGGGAAGGGTAGGCTGTGACGAAGCGAGAGAGTTGCATGGACATTGTGACCACGTAGAGGGGTGGGATAGGGAGGGTGGGAGGGAGGGAGACGCAAGAGGGAAGAGATATGGGAACATATGTATATGTATAACTGATTCACTTTGTTGTAAAGCAGAAACTAACACACCATTGTAAAGCAATTATATTCCAATAAAGATGTTAAAATAAAAAAAAATGAGCTCAGATCTAAATGCACTGATATAGAAAGATATCACCTAGAACAATTATATGAATGATGTCATATGGATCTTTTTGTTTTTTTAAATTTTTTTTATTTATTTATTTATTTTTGGCTGTGTTGGGTCTTCGTTTCTGTGCGAGGGCTTTCTCTAGTTGCGGCGAGCGGGGGTCACTCTTCATTGCCGTGCGCGGGCCTCTCACTGTCGCGTCCTCTTGTTGCGGAACGCAAGCTCCAGACGCGCAGGCTCAGTAGTTGTGGCTCACGGGCCTAGTTGCTCCGCGGCATGTGGGAACTTCCCAGACCAGGGCTCGAACCCGTGTTCCCTGCATTAGCAGGCAGATTCTCAACCACTGCGCCACCAGGGAAGCCCCCATATGGATCTTTTGAAAAAAGGAGTAAAACAACTGCTTCAGGCAAAGATTACCAAGGAATAAACCCAAAGGTGAAAGGTTGACGGGGACCTTCACAATGTTACTACCTGTACAACTGATTGATCTTGGCATCACTAAGGGGGATGACAGACACAGTGCATTGCTTATGTGTTGCAACGGAGAGTACACAGCACTGCCCGTGTTGAACTGGTGTCCAACAGAACGTTCTACAATGACAGAATTGTCCTCTATCTGTGCTGTCCAACCTGGTAGCCACTAACACCAGACCCAGCGACTAGCATTTGAAGTGTGGCTACAGCAACTGAGGAACTAAATTTCACATTTTATTTATTTGTAATTAATTTGAATTTAAATTGCAAAATGTGGTTAGTGGCTACCATATCGGATAGCAGAGGTATAGAGAGAGGAAAAAAGACCTCAGGCTGGAGCACTGAAGAACTTGAACTTTCAGTAGAGAATAAGCCAGTAAAGGAGACTTATCCAGGAAGAGACAGATCCTGCAAGGTGTGTTGTCATGGAAACCAAGAGGGGAAACTATTTCAAGGAAGAAGAGTAAAGAATTATGCAAATGCTGTTGAGAGACTGAGACATATTAGCTACTGTTGATACTATTAGTAAAGGTTAGTTTAGCTGCTTGGAGGAGGCTTCTCTATTTTCAGAGGGAATTACGGAAAAATGCTTCACTTTCACTCATTAATTTTACTTTTAATTTTTTTAAACAATTTTCAACTTGAAGGTTTCAAAGGGTTACAAAAATGGTAGAGAGTTCCCATATACCATTCACCCAGCTTCCACTAATGTCACACCTCACATAACCATAGGAAAATGAATGATACTAGGAAATTAACAGCGGCATACTGAGCTACAGTCCATTTGGATTTCACCTGTATTCCCACTAAGTGTCACTTTTCTGGTCCAGAAGTCCAACCAGGATGTGTCAGGATCATGAAAGACAAGGAAAGACTAAGGAGGAATTTAGTTGTCAAATGCCTCCTTAGTCTTTCCTTGTCTTTCATGATCCTGACACTTTTGAAGAGTATGGGGCAGGAATTTTTTAGAAATGCCCCTCCATTTGCGTTTCTCTGGTGTTTTCTTATGATTAGGTTGAGGTGATGCATCTTGGGGAAAATTGCCACAGAAGTGCAGTGCATGATGGTGATATGTTTTATTATTGACACATTAACCTTGATCATTGGTTAAGGTGATGCCTGCCAGGTTTCTCTTATGTAAAGTTACTATTTTACAACGTAATAAAAGATGTAAGCAATAAATGTTCTGGAGGAATACTTTGAAGCCATGCAAATATCCTGTTTCTTTTATACTTTCACCTACTGTGTGCACAACACTGTGAATATACTTAATGCCACCAAACTGTACATTTAAAAATAGTAAATTATATACCTAAAACCACAATTTTAAAAAAACCTTTCATCTAATTTTAGCACTCACTGGAGGATATGCCCTGCAACAGTTACTACTGAGGAATTCTTTCTTTCTTCTCTAAGTCTTATTGAAATATAATTGACATACAGTAGTAAGTTTAAGGCGTACAGCATAATGACTACTGTGGCATTCTAATAGCAATTTCCTGTTTTTTTTACTCCTACATTTATTAATCAAGCTTTTTCTATTAGGAAGAGTTTCCCTTCTCCCCTTTCCCTTTTATTTATGCATCCAATCATTTACCAGCAGGGACTCCTGGATACTCATTTGCTGTGTTATAATCCAATACTATCGTTATTTATTTTGTTGATCAAATTGTTCCAGTTTTGGTCATTAGGTGCTCTTTCAAGTTGTCTCCTGTGTCCCTCGGACATGCCATTTTCTCCCTTTTTTCTTGAGCACTTCCTTACTTCTCTGGTTTCTTTTACGGGAAAAACACATAGGAACCAAGACCTGGGCGCTGGGTGTGCTCATTGCTAAATGTGTCCCTCCTTGTACGTCCCCTCAATGGACAAAGCAAATGTATATCTGTATGTATATCAACGCTTGTCTGGCCATCCGTCCATCCACCCATTAAGCAAAAAGGCATGAGCTCATGCTGATACCTTTAACTCCAATCCAGCGCCAGAGCTCACGCTAGCACGCCCTCTGCTCATCTGCCGTGTGCCTCTCCAGTAGCCAGGAATCTCATCATCTGCAAGGTGTTTGCCTACTTGCTCAATTCTACTCTGCATGTAAAGTAGCTTCAGAATTACTAGCCTGCACTATGGTGAGAAACCAGTTTCCTGAATACTGTGTTTGTGTACATTTATGTTTTGGATTTAGTGCTGGGGTGTCCAGTGAAGACACCGATTTCCAAAGCTACTCAGCAACTTTCTTCCCCACCTCCTTCGGGATGTTTATGCCATTAGTTTGTAACTTGGTTAGGGTCGCTTGTCACAGCCTACACCTCATCTTGGGTTCCCTCTACATTCTGGGGTGGGGTGAGGTACAACAGATCTGTGAGTTTTAACAAATGCACAGCCAGTTGTGATTCCACCACCAGAGTAACAAACAGAACATTTCTCTCACTCAAACATTTCCCTCCAGCTGCCTCTTTGCAGTCAACACATCCCGCAACCTTAGCAAATACTGATCTGTTTTCCGGACGTAGTGTATTCCAGAAGTAATGCCTTCCCAGAACAGAACCACACAACACGCAACCTTTTAGCTCCGGCTTCTTTAACTTAGCAAAATGCATTTAAGATCCATCTGCATTGCTGCATGAATCAAGTTCATTTTTCTTTATTGCCGAGTAGTATTCCATTGGGTAGATGTATCACAGTTTATCTACTCACCTGCTGAATGACATGGAAGTTGTTTCCAATTTTTGGTGAGTGTGAATAAAGTGTAATAAACATTTTCAGACAGGATTTTGTGTGAACGTGATTCTTTATTTCACTTGGGTAAATAACTAAGAATGGAATTGCTGAGTAATATGGTAAGCTTATAAGATTATATTTTAACTTTATAATAAATTGCCGCATTTTCCAAAGTGGCAGCACAATTTTACATTACCCTCAGCAACGTGTGAGAGCTCCAGTTACTCTGCATTCTTGCCAGAACTTAGTGTTGTCAGTTTTCGTTCTTTTAATTTTAGCCATTTTAACGGGTGTGTGATGTGTTTTTAACTTCCTAATGACCAATGGGATTGAGTGTTGTTTCATATGCTATTTGCCATCTATACATCTTCACTGGAAAAGTGTTTAGATCTCTTGACCATTTTAAAATTGGGATGCTTAACTTCTTATTGTTAAATTTTGAGAGTCCTTAATTATTCCGGATACAGCTCTTTATATATAATTTGCAAATATTTTGTCTTTTCATTGTCTTACCAACGTCTTTCAAGGAAACAGTTTTAATTTCAATAGAGTCTAATTTATCAATTTCTTTCTTTTATGGATCATGCTTTTGATGTCATATCTAAAACCTCTTTCCAAACCCAAGATTACAAAGATTTTCTCCTATGTTCTCTTCTAGAAATTTATATTTTAAAAATTGAAGTATAATTGACAGGCAACACTCTATCAGCCTCAAGTGTACAACATAATGCGTCAACATTTGTATACACTGCAAAATGATCACAATAATCTAGTTACCATCTGTCACCATATAAAGTTATAGAATTCTTTTCTTGTGATAAGAGCAACTTTCAAATCTGCAGTACAATATCACTGACTATAGTCAGCAAGCTGCACGTTACATCCCTAGGATTTATTTGTTTTATAGATGGAAATTTGTACCTCCTGATCCCCTTCACCCATTTTGCCCACCTCCCAACCCCCTTCCACTCTGGCAACCACCGATTTATTCTCTGTATCTATGAGCTTTGGTTTGTATTTTTAGATTCCACATACAAGTGAAATCATATGCTATTTGTCCTTCTCTGACTTATTTCATGTAGCATAATACTCCCGAGGTCCATCCATGTTGTCACAAGGAAGACGTCATTCTTTTTTTGTAGCCAAATAGTATTCCATTCTCTGCCTATACCAGTTTCTTTATCCAGTCATCCTCGGATGCACACTTAGGTTGTTTCCATATCTTGGTTATTGTAAATAATTCTGCAGTGAACACAGTGGCGCACATATCTTTTCAAATTAGCGTTTTCATTTTCTTCAGATAAATACTCATAAATGGGACTGCTGGATCATATGGTAGTTCTATTTTTAATTTTTTGAGGAAGTTCCATACTTTTTTCCACAGAGGCTGCACCAATTTACATTCCCACCAACAGTGTAAACGGGTTCCCTTTCCTCCTGGTCCTCACCAACACTTGCTATTTCTTGTCCTTTTGACGACGGCCATTCTGACAGGTGTGAGGTGATATCTCATCGTGGTTTTGATTTGCTGCAGTCCCCGACTATCACTGTGGATTTGCTTATTTCTCCCTGAAGTTTTTATCAGTTTTTGCTTCATGTATTTTGAAGCTCTGATGTTAGGTGCATAAACAGGATTGCTTTATAGTCTCAGAGAATCAACCCCCTTGTCTTTATGCAATATCTCTCTGAAGCCCTTGTTCTAAAGTCTACTGTGTCTGACCTTAATATAGCTTTCCAGTTTTCTTTTGATTCCTGTTAGCATGGTATATCTTTTCTAACCTTTTACTTTTAACCTATGTTTTTAATTTTCAAAATGGGTTTTTGTAGATAATAGGTAGCTGCATCTTGTTTTTTCATCCAGTTTCACAATTTCCAAGTCTTTTCACTGATATACTGAGATCATTCACATTTAATGTGATTGATGTAGCTGGATTAAAATGTACCTCTTGCTAGCTGTTTTCCATTTGTTCCATCTGGGTTTTTTGTTTCTTTTTTCCTCCTTTTCTACCTCATTTTGGGTTAAGTGTTTTAAATTACATTTTAACACCTCTACTGACATTATTTATACTTCTTTAAAAACTTTAACTAATAATTGTCCTAAAGTTTACAATATACATCTTTAAGGACTCAGTTTCTATCTCCAAATAGTATATTCCAAATACTATAATATGGAAAGAATTTACACAGTATATTCCTAATACTTCACTCCCATCCTTTGCAGTATTTTTACATATGTTATACATGCAGAATACTATTGTTGCTTTAGTTAGTTATGTGTTACAGTAATTAAAAATAAGTAAAAAATAAAATTTATTTTATCTTCATTTATTCCACTTCCAGTGCTCTTCATTTCTTTGTGTAGATCCAAGTGTTATGTCTGACATCATGTTCCTTCTACCTTTACAAATTCCTTTAGGATTCTTATAGAACAGATCTGCTGGCAATACATACCCATAGTTTTTGTTTGAGAAAAATCTTTATATCTCCTTCATTTCTGAAAGATACTTCCCACTGCGTGTACCATTCTACGTTGACGGTTTCTTTCCTTTGAAGATGTTACTCTATTGTGTTCTAACGTTCACAGTCTCTGAAGAAATGTCTCCTGTAATTCTTATTCTTATCTTTGTTTTTCTGTAATCTATCATTTTCCCCTGGTTGCCTTCAAGATATTCTCTTTGGTTTTATTTTAGTTTGAATATGATATGCCCAAGTGTGTGGTGTTTTTATTTTTTGATTTTTTTTTCTTTTCTTTTCTTTTTTTTTTGTATTCATGCTACTTGATGTTCTTTGAATCTGGAAAATCAGCCATTATTTCAAGTATTTTTCCCGGGATTCCAATTACTCATATGTTAGATCATTTAATCTTGTCCCCAAATTCTTAAAAGGCTCTACCTTGTATGTTCCTTTCTCTTTGTGTTTCAGCTGTGTAATTTCTATTTATCTATCTTCAAGTTTACTGATTCTTTTCTTGGTTGAGTGCCCACCAAAGGCATATATTCATCTCCAGCATTTCTAACATTTCCATCTGATCCTCTCTTTCGTGTTCCATCTCGATGCTGTGATTACTTCGGTGGTTTTTGCATGTTACCCACTTTGTCCATTAGAGCCTTTAATGTATGTATTATTCAGAGTTATTTCCAACATCTGTGTCCTACCCGACTCTCGTTCTTGTTCGGACGACTGCTTTGTCTCTTCGGAGGTTTTTTCCTTGCTTTTCGTATGCTTCATAATTTGCCGAAAACTGAACATGTATAAGACAGTAGGGACGGGGCATGCCTTTCCTTCCACTAGGTCTGTGTTCCAGTTAATCTGGTTAAGCTTTAGGCCAGGTCTGAGGTTTGCTGTTGCTATGGTTTCACTCACCGTATGACAGCTTTCAGATCCCTCTAGTGACACTCTGCGCTTCAGGTGGCGGCTGGTTTCCTGAGAGCTCTTTTTTCCAACGTCTGCTCCACTTCCAGGCTTCGGTCTTCCCTGCACTGTGCCTCAGAGAAGGTCTGTCTCTTGTAGGTGACTTGAATCAGTCAGTCACAGGGTCCAGCACTTACCTCACTTCTCCTTGCGAGTATGTGCCTCTCCTCAGATTTCAGGCCTGCTGGCTGCCCTGTAACCTCAGCACTCTGATGGGTTCAAGAGAGAACATGAACTTGCTCTCCGTCTGGCTTTTTTCCTCACAAGTTTGGAATGATGCTCTTTCCAGCTCTCCCTGAGCAGAAACCAAAGCACTCTCGCTCTGAGTTAGTTCAGTGTATGAATCATCTTCTTTCACTTGGGCTTTGCATCACCCTCGCAGTAGAACGTTCAGTTTTCTCCAATTTCCCCAATTACTTCTCTGGCAGCTGGCATCGGTCTGCAGAGCCGTGGAAAGGACTTTACATCTCTTTGTTGTTCCTTGCCCTTCCATAATAAGTTTAAAAGTTTCCCTTCTTATTCTATTCTAAAGCATAACCTGCCTTTATAAGAAAGGTAAACATACATACTTAAAACCTTATGTTCTTGTGTGCTCCAGCACCCTGTATATAATAAAATATATATACAATGACCATTTAGTATTTTCCTTTTCATTGGCGCCTATCTCTACTCAATTTCTAATATTCAAATTACAACGTTTTCTATCTTTAAGTCACCTTCTTGTTTCTCTTCAGTAAAAAGTAACAAAGATTTTTTTTACTAGCTCTTTAACCTTGTAGGTCTTAAACTGTTAATAAAAACAAGACGCCCAAATAACATTAGTTCTCCAAAGTTATTCCAAATGGCATAACTTCCCCCCAAAGTCGCATCTTATGTGTATTAGTCAAATATAGCACATAGGTAAGTAGTAAGAAAATTTCAGTTTCTAAAATAGCAGCCTAAGTACACAGAGTTAGGTATAGCTTAAATTTTATAAAATGTTGAATGACTGAACATGGATGATGCTTAAATATATAGCCTTCAAAACAACAGTACTGATGGTATTACTAGACCAATGCAACGACAGGTGATAAGAAACGGAAAAGCAGGAGGTTAGAAAGGATTTCTACCCTGAGAAGAAATTCCAGAGGTCACGATGTAAGATTGTGGCACTAACATGAGGTCGTAGGCCAAGGCAGCAGCAAGTAGCACTGACTGGATCAGACAATGAAGAAAACATCTAGAAATTTTAGATTAAAATCTCCTCAAAGAACTTTCTCTGGCAGGATATGGAATAATGATACACAACAAGACAGATATTTAAGATAAATTCTTTTGTGGGGGAGATCTGAGGGTTTCACGGGACCAAAAAAGGTTGTCATTTCTACCTTGCGCCCTTACGTCTACAGCAAAAGAAACAACCGGAACTTGAAACCTCCTGCCAAGATGAATAAAAACCCAAAAAACTACAGGACGGGACTTGCTGTATCTGGAGGGTGTCCTACGGGCTCCCAGTGATATCACCTGTAGGAGCAGCAGTTTGATATTTTTCTGTGGCAATCATATCAAGTCCTGAAAAGTACAGCTACTATTATTATTATTGACTTTAGAGAGGAATTTTCACCCTACTGTGTAGAACACCCACATTTGATGGTGGTAGGTGGCCAAAATCTATAACGTTTAGGTGGCCAAAATCTATAACGACTTCCCAAATTATATTGATATTAACATTCAAGGAGAAAAATTAAGAGAAAGTTATCTAAGTTAAGAAGTTAGCATAATTTGATCTCTATATTATAAAACTTTATATATAGAGAACTATATAATTCTGTATATAGAAGCACGCAGGTTAGCTTCTCAAAATAACGTCAACCATCAAGACCGATCCAATTCCTCTGGGGTGCTCCCTACCTCATATTTGAGAAAAGTAAACATGTAATCAAGAAAAAGGCCAAGTTTTTCATTCAATTTAGGTCACAAACATTCTCCATTTGTTTGAAATGAAAGGGAGGGATTATCATTTTAATATACTTTATTATCTGAAATGTATTCTAAAATTACCTCTTTTGGTTTACAGATAGCTCACATGGAGGGAATCTACGAATTGGGTGGAATTAGCAGAAAAGTCAATTCTTTCGTAGACGTATACTGTGACTACATTCTAATACCATTTAGCTTTCCGGACAGTATTTGCTGCTGCCATTGTTATTAGTAGTAGTAGTACTGTTAACTTTTGTTATCTGGGCACGTAAGCCTGAACAGCAGCAGCCCAGAGTCATGGCTTCGTGAGGGCGGCTCTGGGAGGGGGGCGGGGCGACCCTGCTGACTCACCACCACGCTGTCCCGGGCCGGTCCCCATCACTTGCTTCTTTGGTGATTCGGCCCTTGACTCGATGTACAGCTGCTGGCCTAGATTCTTGATTTTGTTTACACTGGCACAGACCTGCTGCAAAGTCAACTTAGGGAAAAGAATGATAAACAATGTTTCAAAGATTACAAAAATGTGCATTAAAAGATACATAAACGAAATACATTTAACTTTTGGTTCTCTGTAGACAGAATGACTGAAAGCACAGTAATAGCATTAATTCAGTCTCCCGCTGCACCCACAGCACACGAGGAGCAGGGAAGCTTTACAGCAATCTGTCCACAACATGCTAATTTTTAGGAAGCACACGATTGACCCAAATATCACCTTCTAAAGGTGATATTTTCTTTTTAGAGACATTTTCCCAAACCAAAATGGATCAGAATGTCTATTACCAGACCAGATCTTCCAGACGAGAACTAAGAAGCCACACGCGTCGAGGTACAGAACCAGCACCGCCATGTTACGGATAACGACACAGGAAGAAAAGGACACGTGCTCAGAAGCACCCGTGTGCTCGCTCACCGGTGCCTTCTGCACCTCGTCCACGCAGCGCCCGCTGGACTCACTGCAGGAGGCGATGCTGAGGTGATGCTCCTGAGACCCGCTGCTCCCCAGGCTCCCACAGCCACTGGATGCGCTCCCGTGAACGGGCTGCAAGAGAGAGGGGCCCGTCGCAGCCCCGGGTGATGTGGCCGTCAGAGCAGAGACACAGCATTACCTACCTCTGAGCTTACCTACGGTCAGCACAAAATTAAGATGAAAATTTCTGAAATCCTAAATGAGGTGTGTCAAGGGTGATGCTGACATGGAAGACATTCCTCTCTCACCTCGGTAATTCTCAAGGGCAGAACCTACTTTTCTAGTCTAGGTGGGTATTTCTAGAACAACAAATGTTTTAAAAGCCACAGTAAATACATTTAACAAAACATGAAAATAAACTCTAACTCTTTATGCTGAGCTTGGAATAGACAGAACAAATTAAATACATACTGTACTTTTCCCCAAGAACCTCAGAGATACTTTATGAACTCTAGAAACTGTACGAAAGACATTTTGAACACTACTGGGTAACAGTTTTAGTGACACCATCAGTAAATGCTTGACAAGTTTACTGATTGACTCCCTAGTAGAAAGCATTTTGGTATTTGTTTTCAACAAGCAGTTTTTCCTACTTTGGCTCATAATGACTAGAGATACAGGGACCTGCCACCCCTCTCCCCACCTTTAAAACTGCAATTATTAAAAAAAAAAAATAGTTGGATTCTTACAAAAATAGATTGGATTGGATTAGATTGGATAGATTGGATTCTTACAAAAAGTCCTGTGTATTTAACACAGAAAAAAGGAAAACAAGATTAATGAAATTTAATTTGAAAACAAAAAGAGGAAGACAAAAAAGTCTGGAATGCAGAGGGTAAGGACTTCACTCTCCTCAGTTTATTTCTGTGAAGTGACTTTACTAAGACTGAATGTTAAAATTAAAGACAATTATGGGAATATTATGTTTGTTTTTTTAAAATCTCTCACTTTACCTGTAAGAGAAGTCTGTGAATTTGTTCTTGTAATTCTATTATGTCTCTGTCATTACTGTTCATCTTTTTTGCTCTGGTGGCAAAAACATCCTCATTTAGTGGACTCCTACAAAATGCCAAGTGAAAGACTGAGTCAGGCAATTTCAAGTTCATTTACAACGAAGGCTAAAGTGACTTTTAATAGAAAATTCAAACAATAAACCTATGCTTTTACAAAGCAGCTCTTCAACTCCAAATATAGAAAATATGAAGCTCAAACTCTATTCATAGAGGTAGAGAGAATCCTAGGAAACAAATGAGGTATTAACCGTCTTCTTTAGTTTCTCTGCAGCTGTAATCATTCTACTGTATCTGTATAAATTTAAAATCAGTGGTAGGTACACCCCTAGCTACTAAAATACCTTCAACAGCTACTGGTCTCAGAATTTAACATGAACTGAGTAACCTACTGCCTATGAGAAATTTTAGGACCTTAAGTTTGGCAAACACACTGAATGCTTAATGTACCTAATCACTCAAGCTACCTAGCGAAGATGATTCTGCAGCCCACCCGCGTGGTGAACACGTGGTTGCCACAAAATCTTCAGTCTTATTTATACCCCAATTCCAGAGCATCTGAAATCTACCACCGGAATACGGTGAGAGGCAGACACGTCAACAGAAAGAGCAGCAGACAAGCGACTGACATTCACTTAGGCCCCTCTGTGCGACAGGAAGTGCTGTTTTATAACACACATCAAGAATAAGCGACATCTTCTGCACCCTTACGACGTGCGGGCGCTGTGCCAGCCGCTCCACCAGGCACCCCCGCCTCGCTTCCCCGAGCCAGACCTCGGCTCAGGTCCCCCGCTGTCGGGTCTGCCAGGTGCTCCCGAGGCCCAGAGTCCCGGCTCCAGGCCGCACGCTCTCGGCCACCACACTGCCCGGCCTCTCGGCGCCTCGGTCGTACGGGTGCTGCTAACATCGGACGTGCCGTGGGCCAGACACGTCACCTCCTGAGCCCTCGCGACCCTGGGAGGTAGGAATCAACCCGGCAGAGGTGAAGAAACTTGCCGAGCTGCCGGGGCCAGGCGGCCGGGTCGCGTCTGAAGCCGCACGCCCGACCCCCGAGCCGGCTCTCCCTCCTTTTCCTGTTACGCGTCCTGCACGCTGCCTCTCACACCTCAGACGCGCGGCAACACTTCCCCCGAGACAGAAACTCCTGGCAGGAACGGCGGGACGCCAGCGGGGTCACGGGAGGCGTCAGCAAGAGGCCGCGTCCCCGGCACAGGCCCCCAACCCCCGCCCCCGCCCAGAGCCCGGGAGGCGCCAGGCCCCGTCCGGCGGCACCGGCTCCGCGATGCGGGACGCGGAGGGCCAGCTGCACCGGGCCGGCAGCCTGACACTGGCACTTCTCAGGTGGCCCTCCTGTCCTCCTCCCCCCCCTGCCCTCCCCCTCCCCCCGCCGCTGGGCGTCAGGCTCCTCCCACGCTCCGTTAGCTCCTCCGGCGCGCCTCCCACGGCCCGGCACGTAAATGCGTGGTTGCGTCAAAGAAGGGTCCCTGGGGGCTAGAGTGCATCCCCGCGTGCGGTGAGCCTGAATGTCTTCCAGAGGCGTCTGGGCTGCTGTTCAAGTGCAATGCTGAGTGGCAACAGAACGTTCTGCTTTGTGCTATGAGATGTGGATGTTCCCAGGGGTGACCCTTCCAACAAAACCAAGTTGGGCTTTTAATCACCATTTACAGAACTCAAAGGATTCACCGCCTTCATCAAATGGTGTCAAGCTCGCCATGAAGCGTTGGCGGCGGCGGCGGCGGCGGACGTCAGGCGACGGGTCTAGGAGTAAAGAAGGAAACCTGGTGTCCGTCTCCACTTTGCAACCTCCTGCCTCAGTGATCGCCGGGAAAGTGACTCTGTTTCACAGGATGCAGGTTGTTTTTGTTGTTTTGCTTTTTGTAAAATCAGAGGTTACGGCACCCAGCCTCCCTTCCCACAGAGCTGCTGGGAAGGACCTGAAGAGAGCCGGCTGCTCCCATAGCCCCCTCCCTACTTCAGCTGTCACGCTTTCCAAAACTCTGCTCGCGCGTCACAGTGCCATTGCTGTTTTCCGTTCTCCGGTACGCGGTGGGCGGCAAAGGGAACGTCTGTTCCGTTTATATAACCTCAGCCTCAGCCTAGCACAACGCTTGACTCAGCAGGTGGCCGTAAACACTTACTGAAGGAACGAATGCATTAAAATAATTTTATAAACGTAATAGATAATTACTGTTCGATGAGAGAAATTAATACCTACCAGCCTCTAAACTCCCTCGCATAATCCTGGATCTTGAGATGCATTTATTGGTGTAATTTTAAAAAAACACTGAAAACACTGGGAGTGCTAATATGTCGGTTTATGCCATATATTTTTAATCAAAGAACTGAAAGGATGGCTTGGAGAATGAATCTAGGATGCACCTCTAGCACTGACGGGGAGGTACTCAGACCGGTCAACAGACAGCCAGATGGACGTCTCATCAGAGGAACTGTACTTGCTTTGGGGTTTCCTATATTCATCCTAAGCAACCATCTGATTTTTAAAAAATATTTATTTATTTGGCCGTGCCGGGCCTTAATTGTGGCACGCGGGACCTTTTTTGAGTTGCGGCATGTGAGATCTAGTTCCCGGACCAGGGATCGAACCGGGGTCCCCTGCACTGGGAGGGCGGAGTCTAAGCCACTGGACCACCAGGGAAGTCCCCAACCATCTGATTTTATTTTCACTTCCCAAGAGGTCTCCCTACTGGGAAAAAAAAAAGTCCTTTCTGAGCAGCATGAATAGCACTTCCTTGGCAGTCATATTCGTTACCTCAATTATCCAGTTAGTTTTCTACCATAAATCAGCCTCATGAGTCAGGGCGGCAAGGAGCCCGATTCTTCCATTAAAGCTGCAGACCTGCTCTGCTGAGAGGCCAAACCCGCGAGCACAACAAGGTCAGAGCAACCTGAGGCCTATCTCACCGTGGCCAAAACACCACTCTATCACAATATAACACGTGATAAAATACTCTTACTGGGAGATGTACCGTTCTGTGCACAGAAGTTTTATGCTTCTTTGTACAAAGTTGTATAACAAAATACAAAAGACAGAGTTGCTCAATCTCAGCATGACACTGAAGAGTTAGGTATAATTTCCACTCTTAAAAGAAATAGACATCAAAAGGAAACTTATGGGATGGGCCGGTTGAGAAACCTATAGGTCAATTTTAAATGGACCACAGAGTCCAGGGACTAGGAGTATCTCAGATTACAAGAACCGTGGTCCAGGTTGCTCTGGATCCATTTTGCAAGGTTGTTATATGGACAGGTAACAACAGTCAAGCAGGCTTGGGTCAGCCATGCTGGCAGGAGCATAAATATGAAAGAATTTAAATATTAAAAATAAAGATTTAGGGACTTCACTGGCGGTCCGGTGGTTAAAGACTTTGCCTTCCATTGCAGGGGGTGCAGGTTCAACCCCGGGTCGGGGAGCTAAGATCCCACGTGCCCGGAGGCCAAAAAAACCAAAACATAAAACAGAAGCAATACTGTAACAAATTCAACGAAGACTTTAAAAATGGTCCACATCAAAAAAAAAAAAAAAAGATTTAATGAAATTGACACAAGTAAGTGGAATCTGACAGCAGAAGGCTGATATAAAAAATTTTACATGCTCACTAAAGAGAACCTTAAAATTCAGAAAAGGAGAAAAAACAAAAGTTCCCCCAAAATCCCACTATCCACACATAACCAAAATGTATATTTTATTTCCTTCTAATCTTCTTTTTCCTATTTCATAGTGTTCGTGTTTTAAACATAATTATAATCATACTGTATCAAAAATTCTGTATGCTGCTTTTTACATCATCTAATATATCAATTTCCCATGTTATATACTCTCTGTAAAAATTTTTATTGACCGATATAATAACATGTCAAGCAGATATTTCAGAATCTACTTAATGATAGACATTTAAGCTATTACAATTAAAAAATGCTGCAAAATCTGTCTTTTCTTTATAAGGCTTTCTGTATTTCGGCTTCTTTAGAATATTCCAGTAAGGGAATCGTTAGGCCAAGGAGGTAGAAATCTTATAAAGCCCTTGATACTTATTGCCAAACTGTCTTCCAGAAGCACTGAAAAAAAACCTGTCCTTCATTTAGTTCACGTGTCAGTTGATTCAAAGGGGAATCAATTGGCCAAAGAATATTATTTGGAAAAAGATTTTTTAGAAAAGACGCAAACTGATCGACTTACGTTCGCACTTTATGCCGACCGATGATGAAGGAAACCTTCCGGCTCCATGGGTTCACAAAGCTGGACCAACTGGAATCCAATACGATGTAATCCCCATTTTGAGAACAAAATCTAATGGGTGAATGTTCAAAGGGAAGATGGCCTGCATACTTCAAGACTATATAAAATAATAAGACAAAATTAGAATTTATTTAACACGGATACTGATTACAAATGTTTTCTTTTAAGGCATTTATTTGTAAACGTTTTAGAATGTCAATAAAGAAACAAAAAAATTGTTTCGGCAGTTCCAATACATTGCTTACCTGGTTAAAGGTTAAGCTCTAACGATTAGAGCTTGTGAGACCCTCTAGTGAGAAATGAAATGACAAACTTAAAAAGAGCAATGAAAAAAAAACGTCCTCCTATAAAGAAGTAGGTCCTTACCTTTTTGGTGTACGGCGACCATCAGAGAACGATCTTCCGGGTGCAGGTATGTCAGGATGGACGTTCCAATCAGATCCTGAGGTAGGTAACCCAGCAAAGGCACCGCTCTGAGCACAGACACAGCACAGGCAGCATGTCACACGCACCAAGTAACTCATACCTTATACACTTTCAACAGTACTTTTCAGCTAAAGTCTAAATATGACAAAGGATATGCCAAAGATGTTCACTACAGCATTTATAAATGCTACTCACAACCCAAGTGCCTATATTGTGGGGAAATAGATACACAATCTGAGAAGTGTTGGTCATCTGACACATTGCCTCAGAATCACCTGTGAACCTTCTAAAAAACAGATTTGCAGGCTCACCGCAAGCTTACTAAATCAGAATTTCTGTGGTAAGACTAGGAGTCTATACCGTTAACAAGTTCCTCAGAGGTCTCTGATGCCCTCCATTTTGCTGCCTTTTAAAAAGTCTACAAAGATCACATTATAACATAGAAAAATGCTTACGATGTTAAATGAATAAAGCAGGCTACACATTTATACAGAATAATTAAAATTATACAAAAACAATGTCTCCCAAAAGGTGATATCAAATAGACAACCAGTCACAAAGCCATTTGTAGGATAAAGGTTCATGGGAAAATTCTGATGTACAGACACTCATGATGACTTAGAAAAAACTAACTCCATAAACATTTTCTACGTGTACAGATTCACAAACGCTTTCTAATGCAATAAACTTGAGCTGTTTTCAGAATAACTTCAGCTAAAATTTTCTTACTTTCTACGGATTATATTATACAAAGTATCTCACTCATTACTGTTTAGTTTCAGGGTAACTAAACGGTAATAAATAGGTAATAAACCCATTTCCAGATGCTAAAGAAATTTTTTTTAAGCCTTTTTTTTTTTTTTTTTTGGCCGCACCACTCGGCTTGTGGGATCTTAGTTCCCCGACCAGTGATTGAACCCGGGCCCTCGGCAGTGAAAGCATGGCGTCCTAACCACTGGACCGCCAGGGAATTCCCTGTATGTTAAAATTTTTTACAAAGCCAAAATTCATAACTATCATAACTGTGCCAGGTTTTTTTGACATTTTTGCTTATGCTTATCTGTGGTAGGGTACATTGGTTCTCAGATTTTCAGATTTCACAAATAAGTAAAATTTTAAAATAAATGCGGGGGGAAATGGAGGGTACGAACAGGGGATAACAATGTTTTGTTTTTCCAAATAAAGGTATTGAAAAAACAACAATAAGCAACAACTATTATGTACTGTCACTAACTCTTTAAATAAGAAAGACTATTTTAATAACCAAAAAAAAAAAAGCAGGAAGGACGTTAAGTTCAAAATAAGTAACAGTTCTTCACACACGAAAAAATCTGCCTTCTTTTTCTTTCTCTTTTCCCCCCTCACTTCAGACTAATAAAAATTCATCATAAACTGTTTGGGAAGCACCTGCCTAGCTGGAAATAACACTGGAATAGGACTTGGAGGCCAGAGTCGTGGTCTCATTTGGACCACAGTCATCTAATACTACGTGGTCCACGTTCATTGTCCTCTTGTGCAAAATGGAAAAATAATTTCTGACTTTCCTAAAGCTTTGAAATAAATATGATAATGTGTAAATCTTAGCACTATAACATGCAAGATATTCACATTAAAAATTTACACAACACGGGACTTCCCTGGTGGTCCAGTGGTAAAGAATCCGCCTTCCAATGCAGGGGACACAGGTTTGAGCCCTGGTCCGGGAACTAAGATCCTACCCGCCGCGGGGCAAATAAGCCCGCGCGCCACAACTACTGAGCTCGTGCACCTCAGTGAGACAGCTTGCCTGCCGCAAACTACAAAGCCCACGCGCTCTGGAGCCCGCGCGCCGCAACCAGAGAGAAGCCCGCGCTGCAACGAAGAGATCCTGCGTGCCTCAGCAAAGACCCCGTGTGCCGCAACTAAGACCCGACGCAGTCAAAAAATATATATATAAGGAAAATAAATAAATATTTTTAAAAATTTACACAACACAAATTTCAAACTAACAAAACTCAAATGCGCAAATGAATAGATTCAGCTCTACCACGTTACGTTTAACATATGTTAGACGTTATGTAAACTTTTAAGTATTTTTATTTATTTTCAGAAACAAGTTTCTTTTAGGCTTAAAGGGGTACTTACCTTTCATCTATTTCAAGAAAAACACACCCGGGGGTGTGTGTTGTGGTAAAAATTCTTTTATCCACTGGGATTCGAGGAGCTATGGAAACCAGAAAGACCGGTTTAAAGGCAAATACCTCATTAACTATCCACTTAACATATTAAAGAGGGAACAAACGCTATATGCCACGGCAGAAATCTCACCTAGGCACCAGGCCTTTGAGCAGCCACAGCTAATAACTTTCATTATTAACCACATTTTAATTAGGTCAAAACGTGATGCCTACTAAAGTTAATTTTAAACAGACAGAAAGTCTGTGCACATCGAATAGTTTACCCATCACAATCTAACAGTCAAAGCTGGGGTCATTTAGAGTTCAGGACAAAAATGTTTCATCATATTTAGGGGCTGAATACAACTAAGCTAATAGGATGTGAAACGTCAGTGCAACAGGGACGCATTTAATCTGTAATAAAGTTGGCACGGTCGGTGCTGCTACAGTCTGCTTTGACAAGGTAGAGATTAATACATTAGGGAACAATTTGAGCATGACACTAATTCCGCATTCGCTCATGCACGATTTCATCTGCAAGAAACACGAGGTGAATGCAGAAAATAGCAGCTAGTTGAATGGCGTCACTTAGGAACGTGAAGAAACATGCCCACACCTGAAACATCCACCTGCGGCCTCTGTTCACCAGGTGTGCCCTGAGCCACGCCCGCCCAACCTGGTGATGGAACTTTCCCTCTGATTTCAGTCCACCTTCCCCTCACTCCTCACAGTAATGCACAAGCTGCAGCCCTTCCAACACCCATGTCCACAGCAATCTGCAGGGCTTTTCCGCCGTGGGGAGCCGCATTTATTGTATCCCTTGTGCATTTCTTCATCATTTAATGTGTAACACCGTGTTACCATTTTATGAGATGCCCGTCTTATTTTTAATGTATGGTTACTTTAGTGTTGTGCCCCTAAACTCATTTTTCCCATAAGCCCTGTGGTTTGCGTGAATTTTTTTGCACAGGATGGTAAGTTTTAGGAAAGCATATG
Source organism: Physeter macrocephalus (assembly GCF_002837175.3). Lineage (NCBI taxonomy): Eukaryota > Metazoa > Chordata > Mammalia > Artiodactyla > Physeteridae > Physeter > Physeter macrocephalus. The sequence goes on from NC_041216.1 coordinate 26,449,510, forward strand.
TCACATTACAGCAGGACCAACTGTAATTTCAAATGATAAATGGAAGCTGCTTCTGTATTGATATATGAATTTAGCAATGTTGTTCTGCCATTGGAAGACATAAATTATACTTTTTACTCAGGGGGCTTCCAAAACACTTAAAAAATATAAATTCATTCCTGTGACCTCTGTGTGCAACAATTTCAATGCTCTTCCGTCACACAAGACAGAAGCAAAAGGCCACAGGATGGTCACCAGTAGAGGAAGGATTAGAAGACTGTGCATCTGTGGCCAAGTCTATGCTCAGACTCCTGGGCCATGCTGTCCTTAAAGGAGATGACCACACAGGAAGTCAAGGTCAGCAAAGAGAGACGGCAGGGAGAATCAGCTCAGGGCCAAGCTGAAGACAGTGGCTGCAGTAAACAGGCTTTCACGTGCTTCTTTCTGATGTGCTGACACGTCACATCTGACCTAATCGCAGACGCTCCTGACCTACCTTCGTAACCGGAATGAATCTTCTCCACCAGCGTGAGACAGCAGGGCTCAGGCTCCGGGCGGGCCGAGCTGTGCACATGAATCAAATGGGGGATAATCCGGAACGGGCAGTGAACCTGCCCCAGCTCCCGGGCTTCACCTCCACTGAAGAGAAGAAAAATGGTTTAGTGCCGGTCCTGACCTGTTCCCTTAGTCCAACGTGAAACAAGGCCGGGGAAAACGTTTTGTTGGTAATTTCAAAGAGAGACATGTCCAAATCGAAAACGTTTAGACATATTTATTTATTTATTTTTGGGCTGTGTTGGGTCTTCGTTCCTGCGCGCGGGCTTTCTCTCGTTGCAGGGAGCGGTGTCTACTCTTCGTTGTGGCGCGCGGGCTTCTCATTGTGATGGTTTCTCTTGCTGCAGAGCACGGACTCTAGGCGCGCGGGCTTCAGTAGTTGCAGCACGTGGGCTCAGTAGTTGTGGCTCACGGGCTCTAGAGCGCAGGCTCAGTAGTTGTGGCTCATGGGCTTAGTTGCTCCGCGGCACGTGGGATCTTCCCGGACCAGGGCTCGAACCTGTGTCCCCTGCATTGGCAGCCGGATTCTTAACCACTGTGCCACCAGGGAAGTCCAAAACATATTTATTTTTTAAAGGGGGCTCTAGAGCGCAGGCCCAGTAGTTGTGGCTCATGGGCTTAGTTGCTCCGCGGCACGTGGGATCTTCCCGGACCAGGGCTCGAACCTGTGTCCCCTGCATTGGCAGCCGGATTCTTAACCACTGTGCCACCAGGGAAGTCCAAAACATATTTATTTTTTAAAGGGGGGACGCATTAGTTTAAACTTTCAGTAGCCGGCAATGATACTCGCTTGTTATTGGATGAGTAGGCGGCTTTCTGGAGAGCCGGCTCACCAAGGTGAGTGTGAACCGCTCACTAATTCCAGCATGACTTCCTGCTCCTGCTGGGAAGAGGGCCAGGCACAGCCACCTGTTTTGCCTCGTGTGTCTAAACCACGTACCACATGGCGGGAAACAAGGCCCCCTGGGATCGCGCCCCCAAGCCGGCCCTCCGTCAGCCCTTCCTACGCCCTCGTTCCAATGACCGATTCAGTCCCACCGCGTCAGCGCTGCGCTGCCCGGCGCAGGCCTGGTGTGCGGCTCACATCACCCACGGTGCCTGGCTCCAGGGACATGGCGGGGCTGGACCCTCTCGGCCAAGCGGCGCGGAGGCCGCTCGCTCCCTCTCAGGAGGCCCCCGGGGGCGAGGGGTCTGCGACAACCACACAGATGTCCCTCCCGTTTCACCAGCCTGGCTGCCTGGAAGACGTTTCCACGTGGATCTGCCCGAACGTCCCAGCCTGTACTTCACGCTCCCCGTTTCTGCCCAGCGCACCTCTCCTCGCCGACCATCACGAGCGCGGATGCTCGGGGGTCTCTGGCACCCCCCGGGCTCTCGCTCCCGCCCCCTCCCTCTCGCTTCTCTCCTCTGGCTCCAGCATCTCCTGTCACTTCTCCACTCTCAGCCGTGACCCTGCTTCCTAAGTCACCTCTCAGAAGAGCGCCTTCTCCCGACACTCACCTGCGAGCATCTGTACTCGTGCTAGTGGCTCCCCTCCCACTTCTGCGAGTGCTTTCTCCAGGCTCATCCCGTCCTGAGCAGCTCAGCGCCGCCTACACGCCGATGGCCTGCAGGTCCGTGTCTAGCCCGGCCTCCCCCCCTGAACCCCGGGCTCCTGGACCAACGCCGCGGCAACATCACGAGGCAGGTTTCGACTCGACACTGCACGCTCACCTAAGACTAAGGCACACGTTCTCCCCTCTGCTCTCCAGGCAGCTGCTTGTCCTACAGTCTCCTCCTCCCCAACACACGGCACCTTGAGCCAAGACTCCCACGTCACCTGACTGCTCTTTCCATCTGCGCCGGAAACTAACCCACCAGTATATGCTGGTAGGGCTCCCCTACAGAAATACCCAGAAGATCGAAAGTGTCTCCACCTCCACCTCCACCGCCTGGTCCAGGACCCGCCACCTCCCAGCTGCACCGCATCAGCGCCATGTCCCCCACCCCCACCCCCCGCCCGCTCCAACCTCCCACCCCAGCACAGGACCTTCTGCACGGCACCCGACGTGAGCCTTCCATAATCAATGACATTTCCTTCTAAGAAATGAAAATGCCCTATCCCTACCCACTGAACGGTCCTGAAGCAACAAACCGTATGGCAACCACCACCCACCCAGACTTGGCCTCCAGGTGAGCAATGCTGTTTCCGGGCGCAAGGAATGGGGGAAACTGAAGAAATGACGGACCCAGGTCTGGGGCAGGAACCGTCTAGCCTGAGCCTGGGACGGCAAATCTGAAAGAAAGGAAGCTGTCCAAACCCCTGGGGACTGTCACCAGGCCAGCCGAGCTAACCAGCGGCTCCCGCTGGCCGGAGAGGGACAACGGGAGCACCTCGAGGCACGAGGAGAACCCTCTCTTTAGGATGAGGTTCTAAAATAGTGACGGAGGGAATGACCAGAGAGCGCAGACCTGCTTCAAAATAATGAGATGGGGGGTGGGGGGCCCGAGGTGGTGGCACAGACGACACAGGACTGACCACGAGGCTAAAGTTTTTAATGCTGAATGATCAGTGCATATCAGCTCATTGTACTATTTTTCTCTACCTTTATATTATTTTGAAAATTGCCAAAGTTTTAAAAATAATTAAGTGGCTACCCTGAATAAAACATTTCATTCAGAAGTCAAAACGCCCTATGGTCTGGCCCCTGCTTCCTCATCTTCTTCTACCCTCCCCCCCTCCCACCACCCACAGGCTGGGCGTGCCCTGCCCCAGGGCCTTTGCACTGGCCTGGAATGCTCTTCTCTCAGACACGCGAACGGCTTGCTCCCTCACCTCCTTCAGGCCTCTGGCCCCATTCAGGCTTCTCATTAGAGAAGAGTTTCTTGACCACCCTGAGCACACCAGCAACCACTGCCCAGGACCCCCTTACTCTGCTTTTCTGTTCTACGTACAACTTATCACAGCCAACACGTGTACATTTAGACAGCTGTTTATTACTGGTCTCCCCCGCTACAGAACCTAAGGTCCATGAGGGCAGAACTTTGTTTTGATCCCAGCACCCGTAACAATGCCTGGCTCAGGAAAGGCACCTGAAAATATTTACCAACATAACAAACACACAGAGCGCTTACTACGCGGCAGGCACTGCTCTCAGATCTTCATAACCAACAACTCACCCGCGAGTGACAGAAAGAACCGACACGGCCCTCCCCGCACACGCACACCCTTCCAGGTTATCCCTCCCCAAGCATTCGAATACTCTTAGCGCGAGTCCCCCTCAGTTCCATGGAGTGTCTGAATGATCCATTACAAGGATTTCTCTTCCCCACGTATCAAGAGCAGTTAGTAACCTCAGTACTACTGTTGGTGATCATGACATCATTTAAAACCATTTTTTCTTTTTACTTTGAAAGTAACATTAACATATCACAGTAAATTTGGAAGAGAAAAAAAAATCACTAATAAATCCTACCAGAAATCAACTATTAAAATTTTGATCTCTTTTCTTCTACTTCACTGTCACTGGACCTTTTAAGTCCTCATAAATATACCTATCTTGCTTTCTTTCCGGTTGTTCAAAATTTTTTAAATTAAGTTTAAATGTGACTGAAAAACAAAAACCAAACAAAAACAAAAGGGCCCCAAAAAACTGTCATCTGAAGGTATATTTCATGTCCAGTAACTCTCACATGCCCCTGGATTAAGAATGATCTTTCTGGTCTCTTCCCCTATTGCATTATTATCTACTTTTCTCATAAGTACATGTATCTTCTCCTCAATCAAAATACAAACTTCTTGCAGCAAGAACCAAGTCTTGTCTTTTGTATCCACAACAGACCTAGCTGAATAAAGCATCAAAATAAGTGCCAAATAAAGTCAGAGGGATAGGGCTTCCCTGGTGGCGCAGTGGTTGCGCGTCCGCCTGCCGATGCAGGGGACGCGGGTTCGTGCCCCGGTCCGGGAGGATCCCACATGCCGCGGAGCGGCTGGGCCCGTGAGCCATGGCCGCTGAGCCTGCGCGTCCGGAGCCTGTGCTCCGCAACGGGAGAGGCCGCAGCAGAGGGAGGCCCGCATACCACAAAAAAAAAAAAAAAAAAAAAAAATCAGAGGGATAAATTTGGAATTTGGGATTAACAGATAAGGACTACTATGTATAAAACAGATAAACAAGGACCTACTTTATAGCACAGGGAACTATATTTAACATCTTGTAATAATCAATAATGGAAAAGAATCTGAAAAAGAATATATATATGTATGTATATATGTGTATATATATATGTATGTATATATGTGTATATATATATATACACACACACACACACATTTTTTTCTTTTTACTTTGAAAGTAACATTAACATATCACAGTAAATTTGGAAGAGAAAAAAAAATCACTAATAAATCCTACCAGAAATCAACTATTAAAATTTTGATCTCTTTTCTTCTACTTCACTGTCACTGGACCTTTTAAGTCCTCATAAATATACCTATCTTGCTTTCTTTCCGGTTGTTCAAAATTTTTTAAATTAAGTTTAAATGTGACTGAAAAACAAAAACCAAACAAAAACAAAAGGGCCCCAAAAAACTGTCATCTGAAGGTATATTTCATGTCCAGTAACTCTCACATGCCCCTGGATTAAGAATGATCTTTCTGGTCTCTTCCCCTATTGCATTATTATCTACTTTTCTCATAAGTACATGTATCTTCTCCTCAATCAAAATACAAACTTCTTGCAGCAAGAACCAAGTCTTGTCTTTTGTATCCACAACAGACCTAGCTGAATAAAGCATCAAAATAAGTGCCAAATAAAATCAGAGGGATAGGGCTTCCCTGGTGGCGCAGTTGCGATGCAGGGGAACCGGGTTCGCGCCCCGGTCCGGGAGGATCCCACATGCCGCGGAGCGGCTGGGCCCGTGAGCCATGGCCGCTGAGCCTGCGCGTCCGGAGCCTGTGCTCCGCAACGGGAGAGGCC
>NC_041216.1:26455013-26468023 GCF_002837175.3 Physeter macrocephalus
ATATATATATGTATGTATATATGTGTATATATATATATACACACACACACACACATATGTGTAACTGAACCACTTTGCTGTACAGCTGAAACATTGTAAATCAACTATACGGTCCATAAAAAAATAAAAATTAAAAATAAATAAATAAAAAAATAAAGTAAACCCAGAGCCCACTCCACCGTTCCTGGCCTGCAGGAGCTCCCACACTCACCGGATCCTGCAGAAAAAGGATTTCACCGGAGCGAATTCATAGCGTGAGGCTGCTGGAAACAAACACACGTGTCAGTGTCCCGCCCCCACGCGGCTCCTCCCCAAAATGTCACTGCACAAACGGGAGACTCTTTTCAGGGACAGAGCTCCACTTGATTAAAATAGGACTCTCCTCCCTCACTAAGATCTAGTTCCATCCAGTATTTTCCCAGGGCTTTTCCGTGTTGAACAGCAACCGTCAGGTGAGACCCTGAGAGCACCTGAGCGAGGCCTCTCCCTGTCACCCCCTGCAGTTCCTGTCTGCATTTCTGCCCCTGCCCGGACTCACTGCTTCAAATGTCAACGTAATCATCCCGCGACACAATTATGTCGCTGGTAATAGTCTATTCCCCTGTGATAGTTTGGACACTTCTCAAAAACTGGGAATTCAGATTACTTAGAGCTTTCAGGTAGAGGATACATGCATTTCTTTCCTCGGACAAATTCCCCAGGGCTGTGTTCCTAGATTAGATGATATCATCGCATGACTCTCATCATATATTGGCAAACTTAGCTCCGGCAGATGGTACCAATTCAGCGTCACTAATAACACTTTCTCACACCCCTCATGACAAAGGTTTTGCTTCAATTTTATTGACTTCTCATTTATTTTATTGATGTGTGAGGTGGTAATTCAGAAACATTTAAATTGGCCCATCTTAGGAAACTGAACTTATTTCCAAACTTATTTCCAAGTGTTTGTTGATTACTTTATTTCGTCTGTTAGAACTCCCTGAATATATATCTGTTGGGCATTTATTCACTGGAGTGAAGAGTTTTCAGTTATAGAAACCGAGGAAATGTTTACAACCAAGGAGATGTTTTTTTAAAAATATACACTGAAGGAACACCTACAACGAGGATTCTGAAGAACCAAAATACTGAACATGGTCCAGGTGTTTGTACTGCTAAGGAAAGGATCATAGGAAGAATAAGCAAATGGGCTTTTGAGTGATCAAGAAAAATGTTCACAATTTTTACAAAGCCCTCCAGTTTAAAAGTACAGGGACCAGTGACCACACTACTGTAATTCGTGAAACTATAAAAGTTACAGGCCCAGAATTCTGAAGCCAGAAGTTCTTACAGAATGTCTGTGAGAAATAACAAAAGAATTTGACAAAGTAAGCTAAAGATATTAATTACTCTAAGATATGCTATCATCTTAACATAGAAACTGTTTCTGGAGTTTCTATGGTGGAACTAAGGCAAGATAAAGATTTTTTTTTTTTTTTTTTTTTTTTTTTTGCCGTACGCGGGCCTCTCACCGCCGTGGCCTCTCCCGTCGCGGAGCGCAGGCTCCGGACGCGCAGGCTCGGCGGCCACGGCTCACGGGCCCAGCCGCTCCGCGGCGGCATGTGGGATCTTCCCGGACCGGGGCGCGAACCCGCGTCCCCCGCATCGGCAGGCGGACTCTCAACCACTGCGCCACCAGGGAAGCCCAATATAAAGATTTTTCAAAAATATCCTTGATTTTCTGAGCTGATTCTCGTGGGTGGGAACCGTCCCTCGGTGACACTTTCCAACGCTCGCCTTTGTCTGAGGACAGTTCTGCTGCTTTAAGGCGCAGTCCCAGCAGCCGTGGGGGTCAGAGGGGCTCTGGATTCACGCGGCCAAGGTGAAGGCCAGCTCCATACTTGCAGGCAGTGTGACCTTGGCATCTCTGTGACCATGGCAGCTAAGAAAGGGCACAGGTGCTGCCTCTGAGGGACCTGACCGTTGCCTGAGCCCTGCTTCCCACGGGCTGCCCCCGGCCCGTGCCCGTACACAGAGCAGGCAACGAGGCAGGACCATTCCATGGAGACGCCGGGCTCCTCCAGCGCGTGACAGTGGATGGACCCCCTTTGGCTGCCTGGCCCAGATGCTCTCTGAACTGCGCTGCAGCCCAAGGCTCCTGCTCCCCAGCCCTCCCCAAGCCTCGCTCCTTCCAGCGAGGCCAGCGATGCGGACTGAGGACTCCTCTCACCACCTTCCACCCCCTCCCCCGGTAAGTGTCCCGCTTCTGGGTAAACCCAGACTAATACAGTTACTGTGTCTGTCTACCGGGGAGAATGACAGTACCTACACCTCACAAGGTCTTTGTGAAGATTAACTCAGTTAATCCACGAAAGCAAAGAGAAGGGTCCCTGGCAAAGAGTAGCCGTTCAATAGATGACAGCAGTTAAGATGAGCCTCTATGCTGCAACGCTCCAAACATCTCCAAGCCTTCCCCAACCCACAGCTTGCTGGGTTCTCACAGAAACCCTGTATTAACAGGCACGTCAGAAACTACGATTCTTACTTTACAGTGAGAAGCCAAGTGGCCTCCAAGGTTCACGAAGGGACAGAAGGCAATTTGAAACTCAGACTTTCAGATTCTGAGCTTAACATTCTTTGCACATAAAAAAATACTGCAACTCTGCTGTAAGGTGAACTCGCTTACACTACTTATACATGGTAGCAGGTACCTGAATTCAACTGCCCCCCCCCCACCCCCAGGAGTCCTGTCACACAGAGAGCCAGCCTACGGGATCTCAAAAACAGTAGATGGGGGCCCGCTGTCACTTCCACACCTGGGCTGGAACGTGCGAATTCTTGTTTCTGGAAGGGCGTTCTAAAGAAACAGCGGTCAGATCCTTCTGAGAGGTCTGTACAACAAGCCTAAGTGGAAATGTGCTCTAACACAGGGCCAAAGCTGACAGCTGCTGAGTTTAGAGCTTCCCGTGTCCTCTTAATGTTCTGTGAGTTCAAAGGAAGGGACAGAAAGAGGTAACATGAGCACAGCCCAGAAATGGTGTGGAGCTAAACAACGGCCCTCAAGGAGGGTGTGGATCCTTGGCGTCCCTAAAGCGACAGTACAGTGTGAGAAGTAAACGAAATGGACATCATCTTTGTGGAGCAAGTAAATGTTTAGGTCCAAGAGACAACAATTTCAGGGACTATTATGTTTCTACAAGTAGGGGAAATACCATTAAGTAATTAGCCAAGATAAGAAAGTGAAAAGATCAGGGAATTCCCTGGTGGTCCAGTGGCTGGGACTCTGCGCTTCCACTGCAGGCGCATGGGTTTGATCCCTGGGCGGGGAACTAAGATCCCGCAAGCCGTGCAGCACAGCCAAAAAAAGACAAGTGAAAAGATCAGACAGAGACTATAGGGCAATACTGAAGGGAAAATGGGAAAGACTGGTGAACAGTACCACATGTCTGTTCTGTTCACTGTTGTACCTCAGCACCTAGAAGAGCTCCTGGCCCACAGGGACTGCCATATAATGTCTACGGAATGAATAAACGATTAACAAAAGCAGAGAAACAAACGTGGACGATTAAAGGTTGAAAACACACGTTTCGGAAAGAGGAAGAAAAATGAAATCAGTGATTTTGAATGATGGGAAAAGGAGAGAGGGAGCTGGAAGGAAGCAAGGGTGACAGGTGTCTTTTCTGAAGCTTGTATAAAACGTGCACAGAGAATGGGGCAAGGGCCTGTGATTGAAAAAAGAAGGCTATAACACTGTTCTTCACTGGACTGAGAACTGGATTAAAAACCAGAATGAGTACAGAGCTCTAGATCTGCAGGATGAAGTTCTCAGGATCTGTTTCACAACACTGTGAATGTACTTAACGCTACTGAACTGTACACTTGAAAACGGTGATGCTGGTAAATTTTGTGAATGTGTTTCTTACCATAATAAAAATAATCAAAATCTTTTAAAAATGAGAGAAAAGGGTTTGGGATCAAAAAGAAAGTTGATCTTTACTAAGTTCTTTAAGAGACATTTCACAAAAAATATGAAATAGGGAATAAAGGGTAACTTAAGAAAGAATGAATGGGACTTCCCTGGTGGTGCAGTGGTGAAGACTCTGCCCTCCCAATGCAGGGGGCCCAGAATCGATCCCTGGTCAGGGAGCTAGATCCCACATGCGTGCCGCAACTAAGAGTTCGCATGCCTCAACTAAGGAGCCCGTGAGCCACAACTAAGGAGCCCTCAAGCCGCAACGAAGGAGCCCACCTGCTGCAACTAAGGAGCCCACGTGCCGCAGCTAAGGAGCTGGAGAGCCGCAACTAAGGAGCCCGTCTGCCGCAACAAAGACCCGGCACAACCAAATAAATAAATAAATATTTTTTTAAAAAAAAAAGAATGACTGAATGAATGAAAGATTACATGGGACTGAATAACACAAAGAAAACTGTGAGTGGGAACCCACTCTCCACCCCCAGTTCAGGACAAGCAGTCTTTCAGAAGGAAAACAAAATGATGAGATTCATAACTTTTAGGGAGAAGAAAAACTGGAAAGGGACCTAACTTTGAGAAGCTTACCTCCAGAACAAAGCAGAGAAACAATGAAGTCAGTATAAGAGGAAAAACATTTGATTTTATTAACAACAGACACTTTGTAGCAATTAACCTGCTATACATTATGCTGTAACACACCATATCTATAGCATATAGTCTGTGAAACTAACTTGATTAAATGACAACACATTTATTGGATCTTTATGCTATTAGCAGCATTTAAAATGCTATTTTCATCACATTCTTTTAAAATGAAGAAATAAGAAAAACTATATATTTGCATGTTCTGAATAATGCATTCATTTGTGTACTATTTCTGGAAGAACGAGACTGATCTTTACCAGGCAAGATAAACATCTGAATATTGGTCCCATTACCTCTTTGGGTCCAGTTGTTCCAGAAAGGAAGCTGAGCGTGGGCAGTGTGTGTGTAGAACACCCTCACGTCTTGAGGGGCAAGCAGTTCAACGAAATGCGAGGACTCTAAGAACTCTTTCTTACAATGCAGGATCGAAGGAGCCTGTTCAGAAACGTGCACTAACCTTCCAGACAGAAATGAAAAAACTGCCACAAAGGTATCCTACGAAAAATATTTAAAATAAATGCAAAATATTGAGATACATACTGGCAATATTCCCTGAATAAATTTCGTCCAGACGTCTACCATGATCAATAGCTTAATACCATGATCAACAGCGTAAAACACACACACACACACACACACACCCCCACACACAGCCCTGCAAAGGCAACAAATCGCTGTAAGACCTGCATTGTTCCTTCTGAAGGTTTAAGCTCTGCCAAACAATGCACCAGCTCATTCTACACCGACTAAACACGGTGTATACACTGTATACACTTCTGATTCCCTCTCCTTTGCAAACTGTACCTGGAAGGACTGTCTTCTCTTCACCCATGCATATTCCAGGCTTCAAGACCAAGCTCAAGATTCACTTGCTCCAAGATGTTGTCTTTGACAAACCTCAGTACATAAGAATCATTTCTCTAATGTGTTCCCTTAGACATAAACATAACTTATTTATAATCGGCCACTGTTTGTACCTGCTAGCAAGTGGCATATGTTTTCCTCTCTAGATTTACTTTGAAGATCTTAAAGGGAAAATGTTTTCCTTAAACTTCTTTTTCCCTTAAATCTCCATAGCACCTACTACAGTATTATAAACACATCAGTTAGTAAAATAAGCACTGTAACATTAGGGATAGCTCATGCTCCAATACTATAAAATCTTTAAGTTACAATTATGTTGAGGTCTACACATAAATTAAGTAATCTCCATCATATCAGCAAAACATGAGGCTCAATTATTCTGTCAACATGAAGAGATTCAAAAAAGATATGCTAAATATCTCTTCCAAAATTTTACAAAAAATGACAGCATCTCAACTCACCTGTTCTATAAAATCCAGTTGTTACAACTTGAAGTAGTAGGTATTGGAACTAAGAATGATATAAATAGACATTAACAATTCGGAGATTAGAATAAGATGCAGGAAATCACTCTGCAGTGTTATTTTTTTCTTCATTTGAGAGAACTCAGGGATGCTAAGGGGAGAGAGGCACCTCATGACGCAAGCAAAGCCAACTACTACTTATGTGTTGCTTCCTGTTTTTAGATGTTTTCTCTGGCAAGGGCAGAAGAAACTCCACAAGGCCTCTGTAGCAGTTTTCTCCTATGCTTGACCTCAAATTGTGGTTACTGAAATGCTCAGTTATTATTTTTAAAAATCTACATCTAGATAAGATCGTTAGGAAAAATCACCCAGGTTGATATGGCAAAATTTGTGAATTCTTACTGTGTTTTTGGAAGCGTGCTCTGAAGCAATAGTGGCCAGCTCCTCAAGACTGTACATGGTCACGTCTGCTTGAGGCGCTCCATTCTGACTGAGAATCTGGAAAAACTCACTGTTTGCTAAGAAACACAGGAAAATAAAGAGGTAGTCCAGTGACAACAGTATCTTTAGGAAATCATTTTTTATCAGGAGAAAAGCAGGCTTGTTTTTTAGGATGAGGACACCTCAGCATGTTTTCCTTGAAACCAGATCGTTTTCATCTTTCACCTAAAATACTGATAGTTGTACAAGCTTAAGATTTTGAATTTTATGAATCCGGCATGTTCCAGATCACAAGGAATGAGACACACTGAAGGTACCAAAACAAGGTACTGAAACCAAAAATTCCAAATACACACACAGGAAATCTGTATGGCAGAAACATTACTCCAGGATTCAGGAACTATACACCATCTATGAAGCCACAGAGGTTTGTGCTACAGAATGTGTATTTTTAAAATCCCTTGAGAAGAAGTCTGAAAAGTCATAAAAAGAAAAATACGTTTACAACCATTCGTTTTTAATTTGGTAAATTCCTGATACATCATGACTGTATTTTAAAAGTATGTCTACGGCAGGGAAATGTAAATGTATTTAATCAAGTGTTTTTTTCCTCTAACAGTCATAGAAGACAATATTCTTTTAAAAAGTGAATCTTCAAAATGTGCTTATGCCGAGCTCTACTCTCCTGAAACAAATCAGCAAAATACTGCACACTTACTAAGCTATGACACAAATCAGGTTCTCCGAGTGCTCACGTGAAAAACTAAGATGCTAATACCATCAGTGTAGATTTGCACATCTCACATAAAGCACCGTAAAAAGCTCACAACATTTCTGTGCCTAAAACCAGGCAGACAGCTGCTCTGGCCTGGCTGCTGTTTACGAGCAGTGGTGTCCGTGCACGACGGTATTCCCTCTCCAGCCCGTTTACCTTGCACGCTGTGTACGCAGCGAAGGGCATAGTTGAGAGCATCCAGGGTGCTTGGTTTACTCTGTCTCTCTGACGGGAAGTATTTTTTCATTTCTTGGACAACCGTTATAAGGTCTTTGGAAACTCGGTTTTGATCTTGCGGTTCACTGTAAGATAAAAAAGATTCTAAATTCGCACTTTCGATTATAATAAGTCAACTTTTACTGAACAGCGTATTTCTGCCAGGCCCGCTTTCTAAGCGCTTAACATGGATCAGCTAGCTCATTTAGTTCACAGATTTATTATCCACCACTTTTTTTTTTTTTACAGGTGGAGAATCCCAGGCAAAGAAATTGGTAAACATCAAGCATTTTGCACTCTCTCCTTCCCCACTTCAGCCTAGAGTCAGCTAACTTCCTCAACCACTTTTCACCTTTTGGTTAATTTCCTTCAGTTTACCCAGGGTATTTCATTCTAAGTTGTCTGAGTCTCCTTAAACTTTTTCCTAGGCTTACAAACAAATATAAAAAGATGTAAGCCCGCCTTTCCCCTCTACTCCCCCAGGAGAGAACAACAAACACATCAGGTTATTTCACCTGTTACTGGTCTGCACGTATTTGCTCCGCAGCTGGTATTTCCGGCTCCACATCTCAGCAGAGTCCTTCCCCAGCGCCTCAGGACCGCTGGCCTGTGGTCCTTCAAGTTCATGAGGCTGGCCCCCCCTAGAGTCCTGAGATTTACCACCGGACACTTCTGGATCTTCACAGGGATCCATCGCTCGCCCGGCAGTCCTCAGCCTGTCGCCTGCTACTTTGCTACTTTGCGATCGGCGACGGAAATGTACTTCTCATTTTGGTCCAGGCCATCGTCTCAGAGAAAATGTCAGTCATCACAAGCCGGCAAGTAGAGGTACACTTTCTGCTCCTCCGGGGGCACTTTTCTCCCCAGTATTTCCCTGCAGTCTTGGGACGTCTCCGCTCACGGGAGGTCCACCCTGGAGGGGGACTGTGGAAACAAAGGTGACAAGTGTCAAGAGAAACACAATCTGATGCTGGAAGCTCGGCTGTGGCTCGCGGGCTGGGCAGCCCCGGGGGGATCCCGGCCCCGACCGCCCCGAGAGTCGGCGTGCACCCAGGACCCGGACCCGGCAAGGGGCAACTTGAAGCACAAAGTTCCCACAGCGCAGGACAGGCTCGGGGCGACCGCGCCCGGCGGGTCCCGAGGCCTCCCCGCCCGGGCCGAGCCCTCACCTGCCGCCGCCGCCGCCGCCTCCCGCGCACCCGCGAACAAATCATTTTTTATCAGGAGAAAAGCAGGCTTGTTTTTTAGGATGAGGACACCTCAGCATGTTTTCCTTGAAACCAGATCGTTTTCATCTTTCACCTAAAATACTGATAGTTGTACAAGCTTAAGATTTTGAATTTTATGAATCCGGCATGTTCCAGATCACAAGGAATGAGACACACTGAAGGTACCAAAACAAGGTACTGAAACCAAAAATTCCAAATACACACACAGGAAATCTGTATGGCAGAAACATTACTCCAGGATTCAGGAACTATACACCATCTATGAAGCCACAGAGGTTTGTGCTACAGAATGTGTATTTTTAAAATCCCTTGAGAAGAAGTCTGAAAAGTCATAAAAAGAAAAATACGTTTACAACCATTCGTTTTTAATTTGGTAAATTCCTGATACATCATGACTGTATTTTAAAAGTATGTCTACGGCAGGGAAATGTAAATGTATTTAATCAAGTGTTTTTTTCCTCTAACAGTCATAGAAGACAATATTCTTTTAAAAAGTGAATCTTCAAAATGTGCTTATGCCGAGCTCTACTCTCCTGAAACAAATCAGCAAAATACTGCACACTTACTAAGCTATGACACAAATCAGGTTCTCCGAGTGCTCACGTGAAAAACTAAGATGCTAATACCATCAGTGTAGATTTGCACATCTCACATAAAGCACCGTAAAAAGCTCACAACATTTCTGTGCCTAAAACCAGGCAGACAGCTGCTCTGGCCTGGCTGCTGTTTACGAGCAGTGGTGTCCGTGCACGACGGTATTCCCTCTCCAGCCCGTTTACCTTGCACGCTGTGTACGCAGCGAAGGGCATAGTTGAGAGCATCCAGGGTGCTTGGTTTACTCTGTCTCTCTGACGGGAAGTATTTTTTCATTTCTTGGACAACCGTTATAAGGTCTTTGGAAACTCGGTTTTGATCTTGCGGTTCACTGTAAGATAAAAAAGATTCTAAATTCGCACTTTCGATTATAATAAGTCAACTTTTACTGAACAGCGTATTTCTGCCAGGCCCGCTTTCTAAGCGCTTAACATGGATCAGCTAGCTCATTTAGTTCACAGATTTATTATCCACCACTTTTTTTTTTTTTACAGGTGGAGAATCCCAGGCAAAGAAATTGGTAAACATCAAGCATTTTGCACTCTCTCCTTCCCCACTTCAGCCTAGAGTCAGCTAACTTCCTCAACCACTTTTCACCTTTTGGTTAATTTCCTTCAGTTTACCCAGGGTATTTCATTCTAAGTTGTCTGAGTCTCCTTAAACTTTTTCCTAGGCTTACAAACAAATATAAAAAGATGTAAGCCCGCCTTTCCCCTCTACTCCCCCAGGAGAGAACAACAAACACATCAGGTTATTTCACCTGTTACTGGTCTGCACGTATTTGCTCCGCAGCTGGTATTTCCGGCTCCACATCTCAGCAGAGTCCTTCCCCAGCGCCTCAGGACCGCTGGCCTGTGGTCCTTCAAGTTCATGAGGCTGGCCCCCCCTAGAGTCCTGAGATTTACCACCGGACACTTCTGGATCTTCACAGGGATCCATCGCTCGCCCGGCAGTCCTCAGCCTGTCGCCTGCTACTTTGCTACTTTGCGATCGGCGACGGAAATGTACTTCTCATTTTGGTCCAGGCCATCGTCTCAGAGAAAATGTCAGTCATCACAAGCCGGCAAGTAGAGGTACACTTTCTGCTCCTCCGGGGGCACTTTTCTCCCCAGTATTTCCCTGCTGTCTTGGGACGTCTCCGCTCACGGGAGGTCCACCCTGGAGGGGGACTGTGGAAACAAAGGTGACAAGTGTCAAGAGAAACACAATCTGATGCTGGAAGCTCGGCTGTGGCTCGCGGGCTGGGCAGCCCCGGGGGGATCCCGGCCCCGACCGCCCCGAGAGTCGGCGTGCACCCAGGACCCGGACCCGGCAAGGGGCAACTTGAAGCACAAAGTTCCCACAGCGCAGGACAGGCTCGGGGCGACCGCGCCCGGCGGGTCCCGAGGCCTCCCCGCCCGGGCCGAGCCCTCACCTGCCGCCGCCGCCGCCGCCGCCTCCCGCGCACACCGCGAACCGCCTCTCGCCCAGCTGGCCCGGCCCCACTCAGTCTCGAGGCCCGCAGCGTGCCAGGCGGTCGCGGGCGCCGCGCCCCCCGCGCACCACGTGACGCGGTCCCGCCCCCGGATCGCACGATTGGTTGCCGCTGCCGGCTCTGCGGGACCCCATTGGCCTGGGGGCGGCACCCGCGCAGGGGCGCCCCGGTTACATAAGCGGAGACGAGTGAGCGGGGCAAAGGTCCCGGAGCTCGTTACGTAACGCCGGGGGTCGGCCTGAGGACGGCGCTCGGCCAATCCCGGCCGGCTGGCACGGAGGGAGGGGGCGGAGGGCCCCTGAGGAGGCTCCAGTCCCCGCCCCGCTCCCGGCCCCGGGGGATGGGCCCCGGGGGCCGCTGGAGTGAGCGCGGCAGTGATAGGGCGCTGGAGCCGCCAGTCATGAGGGGGCGGGCCCCGGGCGGCGGGGTGGGCGGGGCCTGCGCGGCCTCCACGTGAGCGGCCGCGGCTCCCCCAGCTGCAGAGTCTGGGAGAGCGGCGGAGCACTGCGGGCGGATCGGGACCACGCTGGGCAGACGTCCCAGCGCCTTCCCTGCGTCTTCTCGGCTTCCCGTCGTTTCCATTTTTCTTAACGACTTTCTTGCTCTCGCTCCTGCGGACTCTTAAGTGAGGGGCTCTGAGGACCCGGCAGTGTAGCAGCCCTGGAAAGATCAAACCCGGTTTTCAGAAGCGGAATTCTGACAGTGAAACTTAAAACATTTCCCTGGTCTTCCTAAAGTTAAAGATTCACTTAGCAACTGGAGGAAGACAAGTGTCTGTAAAAGACATTATTTTGGGAAAGGAAGGTGTAGAGAAGGCCTTTAAAAAACACCGTCGGAAGGCTCTTTTTATTTGTGTCTCGACTCCTCCGAAATGGAAGGTGCCATGTAGAAGCCTGCGCGTCCGGAGCCTGTGCTCCGCAACGGGAGAGGCCACAGCAGTGGGAGGCCCGCGTACCACAAAAAAATAAATAAATAAAATAAAATAAAATGTCTGCTTTTAAAAAAAAAAATAAATAAAATAAAATAAAAAAAAATAAAAAACACCGTCGGAAGGCTCTTTTTATTTGTGTCTCGACTCCTCCGAAATGGAAGGTGCCATGTAGAACTCCGCCCCTCTCCGGTGCCTGGTACATCAGAAATCTTAAGTATTGGTTGGATGAATGAAAGGAATTGTACATAAGAGGAGGGGAAAGTGAAGTGTGGTAACTGTTCATATTAGGTATTGGACAAACCACCTTATTTCTCCAAATGATGCTTACTCTCTTCTGAATCTCTATTTTGTTAAACTGCATCCGTTCAGCAAATATTTATTGAGTGCAGGTCTGGGGATGGCAGGTTTTGATGAAGGGAGAACAGAGAACTCTTTTCCACATGCCATGTTTGAGATGTGCACTAAACATCCAGGTGGAGTGAGTGAGTGGTCAGGTAGGCAATTGGATCTCCCATCTGGGAACTTAGGGGAGAGGCCGGGGGTGGAGATACAGCTTACATTTGGCAGTCGTCAGAGTCTCTATGGAGTTTACAGTGATGGGTGAAATGGCGTCAGTGAGAGAGTGCCCATAGAGAGAAAAGGGCCAAAGGCCAAGATTTGGGGCACACAGAGATTCAGAGGTCAGGCAGAGAACCAAGCAAAGAATAAGGAGCCATAGATGAGGTTGAAAGAAAACCAGAGGAGTGTGGGGTCCTGGAAGCTTGATAACGAAGCATTTCAAGGAGAGAGCTGGCAACTTTATCAAATGCTGGTGATACGCAGTGAGACAAAGGCTGAGGATTTCCTGTCGGGCTTCAGCAAGACGGTGACCTTGGTTAAAGACGTCTCAGTGGTGTGGACTGAAGAAAAGTAGGATGTGAGGCAACGACTACAGGGACATAGGAATTTTGCTGTGACGGGCTACAGGCAAGTGTTGTTGGCTGGAGGGAGGGCTGTGGGCATCACCGTTAAGTGATGGGGTGATCCAATAAGAAGGGAGAAGTGAATGACGCAGGAGGGAAGGGCTGCAGACAACAGGCAGTTGCCAGAGAGAAGTCCTTCATGAGGCCGGGGATCCAGAGCCTTGGCCGGAGGCAGGCACTTCTCCCGACAGGGGATTGTCCGTCTTGGCGGCATAAAGCCAAGTAGAAGATTTCTAAATGCACTTAGCGTACTATTTAAAGGATGAGAATAAATATATTATTTTCTAATAATTATGCCATAATTGGCTTATTTAGTAAATTCTACTTTTACAGATTGAATTTTCTGCTACTGTGAAAAGCAGCTCAGTTGGAAATAAGTTTGCTTATTTTTTTTTTTTTTTTTTTTTTTTTTTTTTTTTTGCGGTACGGGGGCCCCCCCCTGCCGCGGCCTCCCCCGTTG